>NC_089202.1:32260069-32392569 GCF_963930695.1 Labrus bergylta
GCTGTGACCACTCTATAATCATGGTTTTGTAGTTCTTTTCCCCCGATATCTTAACCATCTTTTTCTCAGGTATCAAACATCGCAGCACCGAGCACAACTCCAGCCTGATGATGTCCGAGTCGGAGCTCGACAGCGACCAGGACACCATCTTCAGCCGGGACCGACCCGTCCGCAGCAGGAACCGGCTCAGCGCTCAGGGCGCACGCAACGGAAACGCCTTCGGCTGACGGGGACGGGCGACTTCACGGGGAGAGAAAAGACAGAAAAGAAGAGAGGTCTCGGTTGGTTTTGCACTCTGGCGACTCCGTGTGGCATTTAGAGATTTTTATTCCTAGCACTATGAAGGACTTCATTACCCAGAAATCCTTGCCTGTGAGGTCAAGCTCCTTCAAAAGGACGTGAGGAGTCACTGCCTTGAGGACAATCCTGCGTATCCGGGTTGGATTATGTGTGATTTAACGTTAACGTGTGTGGGGGGAAATTCAAACGAACTGATGTTTCTCTTTAAGACCTGAAATGAAGAATCTAAAGGAGGAGCAGACATTCAGCAGAATAAGACACTTGCTTCTGTGAGTCCAGCACACAGAGAGGTGTCAGGGTCTGTTAGCCTAGCTTAGCTCCAACACTGGAAACAGGGGGAAACTGCTAGCTTAGCTTAGCTTAGCATAAACAATCCTCTTTCAACAATTTTAGCTTCGTCTGAATTACGTGCATCATATCAGTTTATTCTAATTCAGTGAGGAGGTTCCTGGTTTGAATCCCCGTCCTTCAGGAGCCTCTCTGTGAGGAGGTTCCTGGTTTGAATCCCCGTCCTTCAGGAGTCTCTCTGTGAGGAGGTTCCTGGTTTGAATCCCCGTCCTTCAGGAGCCTCTCTGTGTGGAGGTTCCTGGTTTGAATCCCCGTCCTTCAGGAGCCTCTCTGTGAGGAGGTTCCTGGTTTGAATCCTCGTCCTTCAGGAGTCTCTCTGTGTGGAGGTTCCTGGTTTGAATCCTCGTCCTTCAGGAGTCTCTCTGTGAGGAGGTTCCTGGTTTGAATCCCCGTCCTTCAGGAGCCTCTCTGTGAGGAGGTTCCTGGTTTGAATCCCCGTCCTTCAGGAGTCTCTGTGAATGCTCAGTGAATGCGAGTGTGTCCTGGTTATCTGTCTCTATAAGTCAGCCCTGTGATTGGCTGGTGATCAGTCCAGGGTGTAACCCCGCCTCTCACCCAATGACAGCTGGGATCGGCTCCAGCCCCCCCTGCGACCCTGAACCGGATAAGCGGTAAAGATAATAGATGAGCAACAACTCCTCATTTGAATATCACACAAACTTGGTTACTGCTCCTATTAAAATATACATTGCTATCATTTACCGCCCACCAGGGTGTAATCTGAATGATTTTGTTGTGGAACTGGACATGCTACTCTCAGAAATCCCTGATGATGGAACACTGATTGTAATGGGAGACATGAATGTACACACTGATAAAGCCCAGGCAACAGACTTCCTTGCTCTCCTATCCTCATTTGACCTCATGCAGGTCCCAACTCCTCCTACCCACAAAGCTGGCAACACTCTTGATTTAATCCTGAACTGCTCCACAGCAAACCTGACTGTCACCCCTCTACATCTATCAGACCACTTCTTTATTTAATTCACAATCTCCTGCTGGAACTCCCTCAGCCACAAATGGTGTCATACCACCAAAACATGCGATCGCTCAAGCCAGCTCAGCTGTCTAACCAGGTAATGGCTGCCATGCCTGCCCAAAAGGTCTTTACCGCACTCTCTACAGACGAGGCTACAGACACTCTCTCTACAGACGAGGCTACAGACACTCTCTCTACAGACGAGGCTACAGACACACTCTCTACAGACGAGGCTACAGACACTCTCTCTACAGACACACTCTCTACAGACGAGGCTACAGACACTCTCTCTACAGACACACTCTCTACAGACGAGGCTACAGACACACTCTCTACAGACACACTCGCTACAGACGAGGCTACAGACACTCTCTCTACAGACGAGGCTCCAGACACACTCTCTACAGCCGAGGCTACAGACACACTCTCTACAGACGAGGCTACAGACACTCTCTCTACAGCCGAGGCTACAGACACTCTCTCTACAGACACACTCTCTACAGACGAGGCTACAGACACACTCTCTACAGACACACTCGCTACAGACGAGGCTACAGACACTCTCTCTACAGACGAGGCTACAGACAAACTCTCTACAGACACACTCTCTACAGACGAGGCTACAGACACACTCTCTACAGACACACTCGCTACAGACGAGGCTACAGACACTCTCTCTACAGACGAGGCTACAGACACACTCTCTACAGACGAGGCTACAGACACACTCTCTACAGACGAGGCTACAGACACACTCTCTACAGACGAGGCTACAGACACTCTCTCTACAGACACACTCTCTACAGACGAGGCTACAGACACACTCTCTACAGACACACTTGCTACAGACGAGGCTACAGACTCTCTCTACAGACGAGGCTACAGACAAACTCTCTACAGACACACTCTCTACAGACGAGGCTACAGACACACTCTCTACAGACACACTCGCTACAGACGAGGCTACAGACACTCTCTCTACAGACGAGGCTACAGACAAACTCTCTACAGACACACTCTCTACAGACGAGGCTACAGACACTCTCTCTACAGACGAGGCTACAGACACTCTCTACAGACACACTCTCTACAGACGAGGCTACAGACACACTCTCTACAGACACACTTGCTACAGACGAGGCTACAGACTCTCTCTACAGACGAGGCTACAGACAAACTCTCTACAGACACACTCTCTACAGACGAGGCTACAGACACACTCTCTACAGACACACTCGCTACAGACGAGGCTACAGACACTCTCTCTACAGACGAGGCTACAGACAAACTCTCTACAGACACACTCTCTACAGACGAGGCTACAGACACTCTCTCTACAGACACACTTGCTACAGACGAGGCTACAGACACTCTCTCTACAGACGAGGCTACAGACAAACTCTCTACAGACACACTCTCTACAGACGAGGCTACAGACACTCTCTCTACAGACGAGGCTACAGACACTCTCTCTACAGACACACTCTCTACAGACGAGGCTACAGACACACTCTCTACAGACGAGGCTACAGACACACTCTCTACAGACACTCTCTCTACAGACGAGGCTACAGACACACTCTCTACAGACGAGGCTACAGACACTCTCTCTACAGACGAGGCTACAGACACACTCTCTACAGACACTCTCTACAGATGAGGCTACAGACACTCTCTCTACAGACGAGGCTACAGACACTCTCTCTACAGACGAGGCTACAGACACACTCTCTACAGACACTCTCTCTACAGACACTCTCTCTACAGACGAGGCTACAGACACACTCTCTACAGACACTCTCTCTACAGACAAGGCTACAGACACACTCTCTACAGACGAGGCTACAGACACTCTCTCTACAGACGAGGCTACAGACACACTCTCTACAGACACACTCTCTACAGATGAGGCTACAGACACACTCTCTACAGATGAGGCTATAGACACACTCTCTACAGACACTCTCTACAGACACACTCTACAGACACTCTCTACAGACACACTCTACAGACACTCTCTACAGACAGGGCTACAGACACACTCTCTACAGACGAGGCTACAGACACTCTCTCTACAGACGAGGCTACAGACACTCTCTCTACAGACGAGGCTACAGACACACTCTCTACAGACGAGGCTACAGACACTCTCTCTACAGACGAGGCTACAGACACTCTCTCTACAGACGAGGCTACAGACAAACTCTCTACAGACGAGGCTACAGACACTCTCTCTACAGACAACCACCTCCTCCTCCACCCTCCGATCTGTTCACACCAGACATGTTTGCCTCGTATTTTACTGAAAACGTTGCAACCATCAGTAACCAGTTTTCTGAGCCTGACCAGCTCAGCCCAAAGGCACCAACCAAAAGTGCCTCACTCGACTCATTCTCCTCTCTGAGGATGAAGTCTCTAAGCTTGTGCTAGACTCTCGGCCCACCACCTGTCCTCTGGACCCAATACCATCAAGCCTCCTGCAGACCATTTCCTCTCTGCTTACTGCTGCACTTAAGCATATCATCAACTCCTCTCTGTCAACGGGTGTGTTCCCAAGCAAGCTCGGGTCACCCCTCTGCTCAAAAAACCCACACTAAACCCAGCCCAGGCTGAAAACTACAGACCGGTTTCTCTTCTGCCCTTTCTGTCAAAAATACTTGAGCAGTCTTTAAGCAAGTCTCTGAGTTCCTGTCCAGAAACGATCTGTTTGACCCAAATCAGTCAGGCTTTAAGCGGGGCCACTCTACTGAAACTGCACTACTGTCAGTAACAGAATCACTATGAGCTGCCAGAGCTGCGGGTCAGTCCTCAGTTCTATTACTGCTAGACCTGTCTACTGCCTTTGACACAGTCAACCATCAAATCCTCCTGTCCACGCTCTCTGAACATCTCAGGATCTGCCCTCTGCTAGTGCGTGTCCTACCTCTCTGGGTGATCCTTTAGAGTGTCGTGGAAGGGAGAAGTGTCCAAAGCGCACAGCTTATGTGCCTCAAGGGGTACCTCAAGGGTCAGTGCTTGGTCCCCTTCTCTTCTCCATATACACAAGCTCACTTGGTTCAATAATCCGCTCTCATGGCTTCTCATACCACTGCTATGCTGATGATACCCAGCTCTTCCTGTCATTCCCGCCAGACGATGTTACAGTCTCTGCAAGAATCTCATCATGCCTTGCTGATATCTCTGAATGGATGAATGAACGCCACCTTCAACTCAATCTTTCAAAGACTGAGCTCCTTGTCATCCCAGCCAGTCCCTATATGCAACCACAGATCAATATCCAGCTTGGAACAACCAAACTCATGCCCACAAAGTCTGCAGGAACCTGGGTGTCATGATTGATGACCAGCTAACTTTTAAGGTTCAAGTAGCCTCGATTGCCCGGTCATGTGGATTTGCCCTGAACAACATCAGGAAGATCAGACCTTACCTGTCAGAACTACACAGCTCCTGGTACAGGCTCTTGTGATGTCTCTACTGGCAGGTCTTCCTACAGTCACTATCAAACCTCTGCAGATGATACAAAATGCAGCAGCACGACTGGTCTTCAACCTTCCTAAAAGAGCACATGTCACTCACATGTTCATCTCCTCACACTGGCTCCCAGTTACTGCTCACATCAAATTTAAAACTCTGCTGCTCGCTTACAAAACAGACACAGAAACGTCTCCTCCTTACTTTAACTCTCTGATCCAGGTCTATGCTCCCTCCCCCCCACTACGCTCTGCCAATGAAAGGCGTCTGATCCAACCTTCACAACAGGGTCCTAAGTCTCTGACTAGACTCTTCTCCTCTGTCGCCCCCCGGTGGTGGAATGAACTTCCAAACTCCATGTGATCTGCAGAGTCCCTCTGCACCTTTAAGAAAAAGCTAAAGAGCCAGCTCTTTCATGAATACCTACTAACTTAATGATGATGGTCTCCATATTATTGATGATGATGATGGTTTTTGTTTGATAACGATGACTTATAAGATGGTTTCTATACTGATTAGAGCTCTCAAGAACTGCCCTCAATGTTGTGCTTTGCCTCTGGTCACTTCCTGTCAGCACCTGTGTGTCCAATCAGACTCAAAGCTGACCATTTGCTCTTACTGACATTGTTCTCTTTTTTCTAGATCCTTGCTTGTGTTGTTCTTACTCTCTGATGTACGTCGCTTTGGATAAAAGCGCCTGCTGAGTGAATTGTAGAATTGTAGATGGATATTAGCTTCTTCAGGCATTAACACGTAACTAATACTGACACTAAAAAACACATGACGAGATGTTTTATTACAATTTGCTCTTTAATGTTCCATCAACAACTGAAGTCAGAAATACAAAAGTTATTTTCTTTTTTAAATTAACTCTAACTACAACATCATGTTACAATTAAGACAAAGATCACTTTACATTAGAGAGCTGTACAGTTCACTAACATCATCATGGAGGATCATGGGAATCATTCACAGCTATGACGACTTCTCTTCAGTCCGAGACGCCGAGGGGGCCGGCTCACATGCATGACCCGCATCAGGCATGCTTTTCAACATTAATGTTTTAAGTAATCTCTCTCAGATGGGATCAACACAGGACAGATTGACGGTTCTGTTCTCATGCCTTAAAACTGTTTTTACTTCCTGTAGTTTGATCCGTTTTGTGTTCCAACGTGGCGGCATGTCTCAGTTTTAATCGTACAAAAATAACGACTTCCACATGAATACAGGACGTCGGGATCTTCAACACAAACTAAACTTTTAGAAAAATCTAGAATAAAAGGTTTTGTGCTTCATTTCAGTTTCTTTTTTACGGCGTGCAGATCTGACGCGCTTTCTCCGTTTTAAACAAAGACGTTTGAGCTCCTGAAGAACGTTTCCGTCTCTCCCTAGTTTACATGAGATTAGTGTGATGGCAGATGTCACCAAACTGGCGCTGGTGCTAACGATGCTAACTGGACATTTTACACGCTCACACATACACACACAGTTACTCTCCCACGATGTTGACGAGCAGAGACGCCTGATTGGACGACGGAGGTCACTACTGCTTCTTACAACACTCCCACCACACAAACCCCGCCCCCACGTTGGCGGTTTTGGACGACATCCGGACTTGGAGAAATGGTCGTTGCAGAGTTACAGGGAGAAAACATATTAACATACTGATCATAAAAATGTGTTGTTTTTTTTTTCAAAGATTTATTTTTGGGCTTTTTCGTGCCTTTAATGCAGAGAGAGGACAGTGGATAGAGTCAGAAACCAGAGAGAGAGAGAGGACAGTGGATAGAGTCAGAAACCAGAGAGAGAGAGGACAGTGGATAGAGTCTGAAACCAGAGAGAGAGAGAGAGGACAGTGGATAGAGTCTGAAACCAGAGAGAGAGAGGACAGTGGATAGAGTCAGAAACCAGAGAGAGAGAGAGGACAGTGGATAGAGTCTGAAACCAGAGAGAGAGAGAGGACAGTGGATAGAGTCTGAAACCAGGGAGAGAGAGGACAGTGGATAGAGTCTGAAACCAGAGAGAGAGAGCAGGGAATGACATGCGGAAAGGGGCCACGGGTGGAAGTGAACCCGGGCCTACCGCTCGAGACGAGAGTCTCAATACATGGACGCGCACCCTAACCACTGCGCCACCAGCGCGCCCCAATAAAAATGTGTTTTCTAACATGTGGAGATCATGTTTAGTATTTCATAATCTTAAAGGTGACATCTCCTCCTCCTCTTCTTCAGTGTAAATAAGTCTCAGAGCTCCTCAAAACATGTGTGTGAAGTTTCTTGTTCTAAATCCACTCTGATCCTGTATTTGATTATGTCTATAAACCCCTCTATTTCAGCCCTGCTCAGAACAGGCTGTTTCTGTGTCTGTACCTTTAAATATGTAAATGAGCTGTGTCTGACCACGCCCCCTCTCTGGAAGGACTTGGGTGTACTCAGTCTTTCTCGCTCCATGTCCTATTGTTTACGGTGAGAAGGCAGACTCAGAGGGCAGAACAAACACCTAGCTGTGGGAGTGTCACCCACCTGGGGGAGGGGCTACTGCCCTTTGTGATGTCATAAAGGGAAAATCTCCAATTTTAAAGAACATGCGACCTTTAAAGATTTGAACAAAGGCAAACACATCATTATTGCCTGATTCTGCATATGAACATGTGATAATAAAAAAGGCAGCAGAGGAGCAATGAAGAGGACCCTGTCTCACCAGAGACTGCCCCCTCCTGGCAGCTGAAGAGAAATGCAGATGGCACGATATTTCATATTTTGCTGGGTTTTTTTTAAATGTTACTTGACTAGTTTCCTGCATGGCCTCAAACTAAGTCTGCAGTTTTATTATATTATATTGATTGAGGAGACCACAGAATTAAAACAACTTCAGCCTGAGCTCCTCTAATGATTACTGCATGATTATGAGTTTAGGAGGGGGGTTTAGGAGTGTGGTACCACCGGTGGGGCTGCGTCCTCTCTCAGGGTTTCAGTCCTCCGAAGCACATGTACTTCACCTCCAGGTACTCGTCAATGCCGTACTTGGAGCCTTCGCGACCCAAACCGGACTGTTTGACCCCGCCGAACGTGGCCTCTGGGGTGGACAGGAGACCCTCGTTGACGCCCACTATCCCCACCTCCAACGCCTCGGCCACGCGCCACATCTGACTCACATCCTGCGAGTACAGGTAACCTAAAATGTGTTAAAAAAAACAAAAAACAAAGCCAGCCAATCAGACGCTGAAAATAATAATGTGTTGGTTCAAGACAGAATAATGCTGCCTTCATGTGCTCCTCGGAAATGTCAGATTTCTGAGTTCTGAGCATGTGAACGGCGCAGCAAAGTGAGATTATGAGTCGGGAAATTCTGATTTTCGTGAGTGAGTGTATTAACATAGAATGAGCTTCAGGTAAACATTGTGTTCTTCATTCTGCCGCCGAAGCACAAACGATCTCAGTGATTCATGAGCCACAAAACATCAACCTCCTGGTGACCACGCTTGTTGCTATTTTCCAACGAGAGAACTCATTGTTATGACTGCACAACTGGTGTGTACGATGTTTCCAAGCAGCACCTGAAGGGATCATAACTGATCAATAAGGGCAGTTTTATTCTAAAGGTTTAAAAACTCTCCAATCTAAGAAAAATAAACAGTCAGTCATTGTTCTTAGTGTCTGATCCAACATGGCGGACGGTTTCCACCACACAGGTGTGTATATGATAAAGTTTTCAGCCGCTTTCATGTGGACTCTAGATGGCGCCGAACACTCGCATGTGTAGTCTATAATTCCTTGGGTTGGATCCGACTTTGTCAGCCAGATGTATGTGCAAAAATGTTTTACCATGCAGCTTTTCAATCTGCATCTGTCGCGTTAAAATGAACCGTTTTATTTAGGGAGAAGCTTCAGGTTTGACGCGTCAGCTTTCAGTCTTTCCGAGGCGACGAACTCGGAGATGCATCTTGAAAACTTCTTCAAATCAGAGAGCATGAGTGGAAGGTTGTTAACAAGTCGACAAACGCTCAGTGACTACTCAGGACTGTTTTAGAAGCATTAAAACGCACTAAAACCAAAAACGCTGACATCAGGGAACTTCAACTGTAAGTTCTCCAAATGTTTCTGTAAAGTGGAAAGGCTGATCTCAAACACACTTTAAGACTTTCAGGAGATTTTTTACCTGTACAAGTTCAGAGTGATGCACTCACCTGCCAGCCCAACATTACAAGCGTTAGCGATAGCCAGAGCCTCCTCCTCTTTGTCAAACCTGCAAACCAGAAGAAAATACACCTCATTACAACTAGCTGACCAAAAACTTTCTCCCTTTTCTTGTTGTTTCTAAGTTCCTTTTCTCAATTTTAAAGGTCCAATCAGTGAGCTGTGTAGAGAGTGAGATGATAAAGGTATCTTACTCTCTGATCATTAAGTGCTGGCTTCTCAATGCAGCAGCCAGTATGTCCTCCTTCTAACTTTAGATTCTGCTCCTGAATGCTCTGGATTTGTTTGGACCAGAGAAGGTAGAAGCTTTTAAGACACCCCCACACGGCCGTTTTGGACACCCCTCGGTTTGTCAGATATGAGAGCAGTTATCAGGTCAACAGGTGTTGCAGCGATGGAAGCGGTCAAGAGAAGTGGTTCAGATAGAAGTGATTGTACCCGACCTAAAAAGCCTCTGCATGTTTCTAATAAGCTCCACGAGCAGAAACGTGCTCAAACTAGGATCAATATTGGAGATGCTTTTGAAAAATGGAGAGAGGTTAGAACACAGAAAGGTTTACAGACCCATGCAGAGCTGGATAAACACTGAAGCTTCAGAGTCCACCACATGGTGACCTGAGTGAGCATCCACTCTAGAGAGGAGGGGGGGAGACAGCTCTATATGATGTTTAGAATTTAGACTGCAGTACCCATTTTAAACACCAGGGGTCAGAGCTACATACTGCTCCTTTAATGTTATCAAATGTAACACATGGCAGCTACAGGTGTGTGTGCACTGCTGATGTAAAGAAAGTGTGTGTGTGTGTTTGTGAAGCTCTAACATGAATAAAAGGTGACTGTAGATCAATAAGGACATTAAATAAAGACGTGAACACACTGATGAGTCGTGACCGTACACACCTGATGACGGGCAGCAGCGGGCCGAACGTCTCCTCTCTGGTACACAGCATGTCTGTGGTGACGTCGGCCAGCAGGGTCGGCTCCATGTAGGAACCTTCCAGACGCTTGCCGCCCTTCAATACCTTCGCCCCCTTGGACACGGCGTCTGATATCTGATGAGTAACCTGACAGACAGACGGCGTGTGTATGAGGACTTTAACCTCTGTACATGGGGCGCACGCACTAACCGCTAGGCTACCGGTGCCCCAAACATATTGACAGAAAAAAGGTCATCTGATAAGAGAGATGGACGTCTCTCCAAACATTAAACCGTGTTCACCTTCTCTGCAGCTCGGGGGTTGATGAGCGGCCCCTGCGTGGTGCCGGGCTCCGAGCCGTGTCCCAGACGGAGCTCGGCGTCCATCGTCTGACCGAGCTTCTCCATGAAGCGGTCGTGGATACCGCTCTGCACCAGGAAGCGGTTAGAGCACACGCACGTCTACAGGGAGGAGGAGGAGGAGAGAGAGGAGGAGGAGGAGAGAGAGGAGAAGGAGGAGAGAGAGGAGGAGAGAGAGAGGAGGAGGAGGAGAGAGAGAGGAGGAGAAGGAGGAGGAGGAGGAGGAGGAGGAGGAGGAGAAGGAGGAGGAGAAGAAAGATCAAGAAGAGAAAAAGGAGAATGAAGAGGAGGAGGAGAGAGAGAGGAGGAAGAGGAGGAGGAGGACGAGAGAGAGAGGAGGAAGAGGAGGAGGAGGACGAGAGAGATAGGAGGAAGAGGAGGAGGAGGACGAGAGAGATAGGAGGAAGAGGAGGAGAGAGAGGAGGAGAGAGAGGAGGAGAGAGAGAGGAGGAAGAGGAGGAGGAGAGAGAGATAGGAGGAAGAGGAGGAGAGAGAGGAGGAGAGAGAGGAGGAGGAGAGAGAGGAGGAAGAGGAGGAGAGAGAGAGGAGGAAGAGGAAGAGGAGAGAGAGGAGGAAGAGGAGAAAGAGAGAGGAGGAGGAAGAGGAGGAGAAGAGAGAGAGGAGGAGGAGGAGGAGGAGAGAGAGGAGGAGGAGAGAGAGGAGGAAGAGGAGGAGGAGGACGAGAGAGAGAGGAGGAAGAGGAGGAGGAGGACGAGAGAGATAGGAGGAAGAGGAGGAGGAGGACGAGAGAGAGAGGAGGAAGAGGAGGAGGAGGACGAGAGAGATAGGAGGAAGAGGAGGAGGAGGACGAGAGAGATAGGAGGAAGAGGAGGAGAGAGAGGAGGAGAGAGAGAGGAGGAAGAGGAGGAGGAGAGAGAGATAGGAGGAAGAGGAGGAGAGAGAGGAGGAGGAGAGAGAGGAGGAAGAGGAGGAGAGAGAGAGGAGGAAGAGGAAGAGGAGAGAGAGGAGGAAGAGGAGAAAGAGAGAGGAGGAGGAAGAGGAGGAGAAGAGAGAGAGGAGGAGGAGGAGGAGGAGAGAGAGGAGGAGGAGAGAGAGGAGGAAGAGGAGGAGGAGGACGAGAGAGAGAGGAGGAAGAGGAGGAGGAGGACGAGAGAGATAGGAGGAAGAGGAGGAGAGAGAGGAGGAGAGAGAGGAGGAGAGAGAGAGGAGGAAGAGGAGGAGGAGAGAGAGATAGGAGGAAGAGGAGGAGAGAGAGGAGGAGAGAGAGGAGGAGGAGAGAGAGGAGGAAGAGGAGGAGAGAGAGAGGAGGAAGAGGAAGAGGAGAGAGAGGAGGAAGAGGAGAAAGAGAGAGGAGGAGGAAGAGGAGGAGAAGAGAGAGAGGAGGAGGAGGAGGAGGAGAGAGAGGAGGAAGAGGAGGAGGAGAGAGAGGAGGAAGAGGAGGAGAGAGAGAGGAGGAAGAGGAAGAGGAGGAGAAGAGAGAGAGGAGGAGGAGGAGGAGAGAGAGGAGGAAGAGGAGGAGAGAGAGGAGGAAGAGGAGGAGGAGAGAGAGGAGGAGGAGAGAGAGAGAGGAGGAAGAGGAGGAGGAGGAGAGAGAGGAGGAGGAGGAGGAAGAGGAGGAGGAGGAGGAGGAGAGAGAGGAGGAGGAGGAGGAAGAGGAGGAGGGGAGGAAAAGGAGGAGGAGAAGGAGAGAGAGGAGGAGGAGGAGGAAGAGGAGGAGGGGAGAGAGAGGAGGAAGAGGAGGAGGAGGAGAGAGAGGAGGAGGAGGTGAGAGAGGAGGAGGAGGAGGAAGAGGAGGAGGAGGAGGAGGAGAGAGTGAGGAGAGTGAGGAGGTGGAGGAAGAGGAGGAGGAGAGAGAGAGGAGGAGAAGGAGGAGGGGGGGAGAGGAGTGGAGGAGGAGGAGGAGTGAGAGTGGAGGAGGAGGAGTGAGAGGAGGAGGAGGGTGGTGGAGGGGTGGAGGGGGGGGAGAGAGAGGTGAGGAGGAGGAGGAGGAGGAGGAGGAGGAGAGAGGGAGGTGGAGGTGGAGGGGGGGTGAGTGGAGGAGTGGAGGTGGAGGAGGAAGAGGAGGAGGTGAGAGGAGGAAGAGGAGTGTGAGTGAGGTGGAGAAGGAGGTGGGGGGAGTGAGTGTGTGGAGGGTGGAGTGTGAGGAGGTGGTGGAGGAGGTGGGGTGTGAGAGGTGGAGGAGGAGGAAAGTGAGTATGTGGTGAAGCTTTGCAGGCAGAAGAAGTCGGCTGTGAATAAAGAACTGGAACAACAACACTCATGTTACCTGTCCAGAGTTCCTGAACTTGGAGCCCATGGCTCCGGCCACCGCCTGGTCGACATCGGCACTGTCAAACACGATGAAGGGGGCGTGGCCACCCAGCTCCATGGACGCCTTCTTCACGGTGTCAGCAGCCATTTTGAGCAGTACCTGAAAGGAAATGTAATTAAACTTCCTTTTCTCTGTAATATACTAATATACTGTTCACACACCAGCAGGGGGCGCTTCATGCTGCATGTTCAGTGTCTAACCTTGCCAGTGGCGGTGGAACCGGTGAAAGAGATTTTAGCAACCAGTGGGTCGGTGCAGAGAACCTGCCCGACTGACGGGGTCTTCTCTCTGGAACACGGGACCACGTTAAAGACGCCCGCCGGGATCCCCGCCTGCTCCGCCAGCTGAACAGCAACACGAGAGAGTTTGAGTTCAATCAGAAAAATAATGACCACAGCGGGTTACATCACACGTTAAGTGTTCTGACCTCAGCCAGAGCGAGCGCTGACAGCGGCGTGTCCTCGGCGGGTTTCACCACCACCGTGCAGCCGACAGCCAGAGCAGCTCCGACCTTCCTGGTGATCATCGCGCTCGGGAAGTTCCACTGTGGAGAAACAAGACTGTCAACTTTTACGTTTAACAATTCTGGCTCCGCCTCTTCAATATGTCCTAATCATTAAGGGAAACCTCCTGGGAGGAGCATGATGGAGCCCCATGTTAAAATGTCTAACTTTACAGCTGCAGTTCCTCCAGTGTCCACTAGAGTCTGTCTCCTGCAGTGAGTCAGTCCTCATAGAGCTCTATGTTAAAATGTCTAACTTTACAGCTGCAGTTCCTCCAGTGTCCACTAGAGTCTGTCTCCTGCAGTGAGTCAGTCCTCATAGAGCTCTATGTTAAAATGTCTAACTTTACAGCTGCAGTTCCTCCAGTGTCCACTAGAGTCTGTCTCCTGCAGTGAGTCAGTCCTCATAGAGCTCTATGTTAAAATGTCTAACTTTACAGCTGCAGTTCCTCCAGTGTCCACTAGAGTCTGTCTCCTGCAGTGAGTCAGTCCCCATAGAGCTCCATGTTAAAATGTCTAACTTTACAGCTGCAGTTCCTCCAGTGTCCACTAGACTCTGTCTCCTGCAGTGAGTCAGTCCCCATAGAGCTCTATGTTAAAATGTCTAACTTTACAGCTGCAGTTCCTCCAGTGTCCACTAGAGTCTGTCTCCTGCAGTGAGTCAGTCCCCATAGAGCTCTATGTTTAAAATGTCTAACTTTACAGCTGCAGTTCCTCCAGTGTCCACTAGAGTCTGTCTCCTGCAGTGAGTCAGTCCCCATAGAGCTCTATGTTTAAAATGTCTAACTTTACAGCTGCAGTTCCTCCAGTGTCCACTAGAGTCTGTCTCCTGCAGTGAGTCAGTCCTCATAGAGCTCTATGTTAAAATAAACATGTTTACATCCTGGTATAAAAACAGTTTGGATCTCTAGATCTAATTTCTCTCTTCATTTATACGGGCTGAATGTTTATACAACTCACCTGTTCAAATCATATTAAGGCTTAAAGGGATGTAGAATTAGGGGGCGTGGCCTCTTTGAGTGACAGGTGGGAGCTGCTAGCTGTCTGCTAGGTGTCCCCTCAGCTAATTCAGTCCCTGACCTTTGACCTCTGGGCCGTGTTTGTGCTGTTGGAGCCTTTTCGAGCGTTTCAAGTCTGAGCTTTAAATGTTTGGGACTTTTGCAGGTATCTGGCTGCTCACCGGTGTGATGATGGACGCCACGCCCACAGGCTGCTTGAGGAGGAGGATCTTTCTGTCTTTGGCGGGCGATGGGACGATGTCTCCGTAAACTCGCCGAGCCTCCTCAGAAAACCACTCCAGGAAGGAGGCGGAGTACGCGATCTCCCCGAGAGACTCCTTTATGGGCTTACCCTGCAAAACACACACACACACACACACACACACACACACACACACACCTTTTAAGAGGGTCGACCTCGATGTTCATCGTAAAATTGGGGCGCTGGTGGCTCAGGGGGTAGAGCGCGCCCCATGTATCGAGGCTACTGTCCTCCAAGCGAGCGGCCCAGGTTCAAATCCCACCTGTGGCTTCTTTCCCGCATGTCATTCTCTCTCTCTCTCTCTCTGATTTCTGACTCTACCCACTGTCCTGTCTCTACATTAAAAAATAAAAACTTTTTGTGCCCTTAATGTAGAGACAGGACAGTGGGTAGAGTCAGAAATCAGAGAGAGAGAGAGAGAGAATGACATGCGGGAAAGAAGCCACAGGTGGGATGTGAACTCGGGCTGCCCGCTTGAGACGACAGCCTCCATACATGGGGCGCGCGCACTAACCACTGAGCCACCAGCGGCCCACAAAAATAAATCTTATAAGAAAAAAAAAAAAGGGTAAAAATGAAAGCCCGACCGATATCAGCATATCCAGTGACTATCGGTATTGGCTAATTTTAACACCGATATGAGCCGATATTACAAGTTTTATTCAGCAGTCAAAAAGCATATCATTTGAGTTTTATTGTATTACACTAACAGTTCTCTTTCACCAGCAGAGGGCGCTATATGGATTACAACAAACATCGTACATGCTCAGTTACTTTCCAGCTGAGTGACCATCTTGTCTTCATTAAATATCTTTTCCACAAGTGTTTGATAACTGCATCTGAGGGATCAATAAAAGTGTATATCTATATTCATCTCTCTAAGGATTGAACTTAAAACCAAGAAAGATATCGGCCGATATATCAATTTCTACATCGGCCCCAAAAATCCCACATCGGTCAGGCCCTCGTAAAAATTACATCAAAATCTCAAAGGTTTAAATCCATAACTGTGAAGGTGAGACTGTAAGAGGAAATCTGAGGAAACAGTTTGAGAAGTGTGTCGTCTGCTTCATGAAAGTTTTTAGATTTGAAATTCATCCTCCTCCTCCTCCTCCTCCTGCAGGTTTAGATTTTGTCCCACATTCAGACCCTTAATACTTCCTTTATTTTACACCTGATACTCACACTCTCAAATGTGATCAGCTTGGCCAGGTCTTCTTTGTGCAGCGTCACCAGGTCGAACCACTTCCTCAGCAGGACGCTCCTCTCCTGCAGGACGACCAATCAGATCACACCATGAACAACAGGTTTCATCATGTTTTTCATGTTTTTCATTCAGTTAATGTTTGGAAAAACTTGGCGACAGCAGCTTCCTGTGAACGGTGACGGATTACTTTTAAACTTTAGAAAACATGAAATGAATAATTCACAGAGAGTGACATTAAAATCTCCAGGGACACATTAAAGGGGGTCAATCTGGGTAAACGGACTTGAGCTTGTTTACTTATTTTCTAGTCTTCTGACTACTCAAGGCTCTTTTTACACCGCAGGTCACACCTACACATTCACACACTGATGGTAGAGGCTGCTGAGTAAAGAG
Source organism: Labrus bergylta (assembly GCF_963930695.1). Lineage (NCBI taxonomy): Eukaryota > Metazoa > Chordata > Actinopteri > Labriformes > Labridae > Labrus > Labrus bergylta. The sequence goes on from NC_089202.1 coordinate 32,276,274, forward strand.
TCCGTCAGTATTAACTCATCCATTCACACACTGATGGTAGAGGCCGCTGAGTAAAGAGTCCGTCAGTATTAACTCATCCATTCATACACATTCACACACTGATGGTAGAGGCCGCTGAGTAAAGAGTCCGTCAGTATTAACTCATCCATTCACACACTGATGGTAGAGGCCGCTGAGTAAAGAGTCCGTCAGTATTAACTCATCCATTCATACACATTCACACACTGATGGTAGAGGCCGCTGAGTAAAGAGTCCATCAGTATCAACTCATCCATTCACACACTGATGGTAGAGGCTGCTGAGTAAAGAGTCCGTCAGTATTAACTCATCCATTCACACACTGATGGTAGAGGCCGCTGAGTAAAGAGTCCATCAGTATCAACTCATCCATTCACACACTGATGGTAGAGGCCGCTGAGTAAAGAGTCCGTCAGTATTAACTCATCCATTCACACACTGATGGTAGAGGCCGCTGAGTAAAGAGTCCGTCAGTATTAACTCATCCATTCACACACTGATGGTAGAGGCCGCTGAGTAAAGAGTCCGTCAGTATTAACTCATCCATTCACACACTGATGGTAGAGGCCGCTGAGTAAAGAGTCCATCAGTATTAACTCATCCATTCATACACATTCACACGCTGATGGTAGAGGCCGCTGTGTAAAGAGTCCGTCAGTATTAACTCATCCATTCACACACTGATGGTAGAGGCCGCTGAGTAAAGAGTCCGTCAGTATTAACTCATCCATTCATACACATTCACACACTGATGGTAGAGGCCGCTGAGTAAAGAGTCCGTCAGTATTAACTCATCCATTCACACACTGATGGTAGAGGCCGCTGAGTAAAGAGTCCGTCAGTATTAACTCATCCATTCACACACTGATGGTAGAGGCTGCTGAGTAAAGAGTCCGTCAGTATTAACTCATCCATTCACACACTGATGGTAGAGGCTGCTGTTAGAGAGTCCGTCAGTATTAACTCATCCATTCATACACATTCACACACTGATGGTAGAGGCCGCTGAGTAAAGAGTCCATCAGTATTAACTCATCCATTCATACACATTCACATGCTAATGGTAGAGGCCGCTGAGTAAAGAGTCCATCAGTATTAACTCATCCATTCATACACATTCACACACTGATGGTAGAGGCCGCTGAGTAAAGAGTCCATTAGTATTAACTCATCCATTCATACACATTCACACGCTGATGGTAGAGGCTGCTGTTAGAGAGTCCATCAGTATTAACTCATCCATTCATACACATTCACACACTGATGGTAGAGGCTGCTGTTAGAGAGTCCATCAGTATTAACTCATCCATTCACACACATTCACACACTGATGGTAGAGGCTGCTGTTAGAGAGTCCATCAGTATTAACTCATCCATTCACACACTGATGGTAGAGGCCGCTGAGTAGAGTCCATCAGTATTAACTCATCCATTCACACACTGATGGTAGAGGCTGCTGTTAGAGAGTCCATCAGTATTAACTCATCCATTCACACACATTCACACGCTGATGGTAGAGGCCGCTGAGTAGAGTCCATCAGTATTAACTCATCCATTCACACACTGATGGTAGAGGCTGCTGTTAGAGAGTCCATCAGTATTAACTCATCCATTCACACACATTCACACTGATGGTAGAGGCCGCTGTTAGAGAGTCCATCAGTAATAACTCATCCATTCACACACTGATGGTAGAGGCTGCTGTTAGAGAGTCCATCAGTAATAACTCATCCATTCACACACTGATGGTAGAGGCTGCTGTTAGAGAGTCCATCAGTAATAACTCATCCATTCACACGCTGATGGTAGAGGCTGCTGTTAGAGAGTCCATCAGTATTAACTCATCCATTCACACACATTCACACGCTGATGGTAGAGGCCGCTGAGTAAAGAGTCCATCAGTATTAACTCATCCATTATTACACATTCACACACTGATGGTAGAGGCTGCTGTTAGAGAGTCCATCAGTATTAACTCATCCATTCACACACTGATGGTAGAGGCTGCTGTTAGAGAGTCCATCAGTAATAACTCATCCATTCACACACTGATGGTAGAGGCTGCTGTTAGAGAGTCCATCAGTAATAACTCATCCATTCACACGCTGATGGTAGAGGCTGCTGTTAGAGAGTCCATCAGTATTAACTCATCCATTCACACACATTCACACACTGATGGTAGAGGCTGCTGTTAGAGAGTCCATCAGTATTAACTCATCCATTATTACACATTCACACGCTGATGGTAGAGGCTGCTGTTAGAGAGTCCATCAGTATTAACTCATCCATTATTACACATTCACACGCTGATGGTAGAGGCTGCTGTTAGAGAGTCCATCAGTATTAACTCATCCATTCACACACTGATGGTAGAGGCTGCTGTTAGAGAGTCCATCAGTATTAACTCATCCATTCACACACATTCACACGCTGATGGTAGAGGCCGCTGAGTAAAGAGTCCATCAGTATTAACTCATCCATTATTACACATTCACACACTGATGGTAGAGGCTGCTGTTAGAGAGTCCATCAGTAATAACTCATCCATTCACACGCTGATGGTAGAGGCTGCTGTTAGAGAGTCCATCAGTATTAACTCATCCATTCACACACATTCACACGCTGATGGTAGAGGCTGCTGTTAGAGAGTCCATCAGTATTAACTCATCCATTCACACACTGATGGTAGAGGCCGCTGTTAGAGAGTCCATCAGTATTAACTCATCCATTCACACACGGACGAACGGAAACTTTAAAGGTCAGACTCAAACGTGTGTGTGCAGCACAAACATGACAAGTTAATGTTTTAAATCACAAACTGTTTATTCAGCTCACCTTATGTCACCTTTACATCCTGCAGAACTTTAGACTGAGACAAAGATCTTCTACTGAGGTACAGTAGTGGCACTACTTTGGTTTTGCAATTGCAGCTTTAATAGCTTCAGGATTTGTGTGAATAAAACACAAAATAGTTGTGTTATAAAGTGAGTTACAATAATGCACACATCATATTCTGTGGAGCTGTTTTGTGAAATGAGCATTTCTACTATTTTAACCTGTTTTGATGCTGACACTTTAACACTTATAAATACCATGACTTTGAATTCTACCACAGTATTTATACTCCTTAGCAATACTTCTTTAACTTAAGGAAAAGACCTGGGTGCATCTTCCAAAGCAGCTACTTAGACATTAAATATTACTGTATTTTTCACCTCTTTAGAAAGTTGTATAAACTATTAAAGAATCAGTCCAGTGCTATGTTGTCTTGTAAAGCCTTAGTTTGCTCACAGTTAATCAGACAGTCCAGACACGCAGTTTAAAAGCGACACAAATGCACCCACAGGCGAGAAAATGCCTTGACGCCAAACCCCATTCAAATTATCCGCGGTTTAATATTGTTGTGTTTAAAGGTTTAAATTAAAGGCTCATTTTAAATTTATATAAACGCAGTAAGCACGTTTTTTTTAGTACTTTAGTAACTCACTTCCCTTCGGCATATATGACGAGCTTACACTCAGCCATTTGTACGTAATTATTCCAAACAGACTCTGATCTTGTCCTTGATAAGAATAAGGACAAGTGTTTATTTGCAGACGAAGGGAAATTTAAACTTTAGATTTAACCTAAAAATTGAGTTGTCAAGCAAATAATGCACACGCCGAATAAAAGTCTGGGTCCTACTTATTTAGTACCTACCATTTTTTGTGGTGTTTTCTTGCTTTTATGACTGATAAGCGACATGTTTGTTGAATTGACAGTTTTTCGAAGAGAGTTCGGTTGGGTACCTTAGCTGTGTACTGCTTCCAGGAATGAAACGCCTTGTAGGCAGCGTCCACAGCCTGCTTGGCCTCAGCAGGGCCACAGTCTGACACCCGGGCTATCTCCTTCCCCGTGGCCGGGTCCAGGACCGGGAACACCGAGGCTGCGGGGACCCAGCGGCCGTTCACGTAGCTCTCGGTGCGCAGCAGCGGAGAGGAGACGTCCAGGCTGTAGTGTTTGTGCATGGCGGCGGGCAGGCCGGGGAAGACCTGCCGGAGGAAGCAGCGACTCCTCAGCACACAGAAAGTGGACATACCGGGGTTAAAGTCTGGAGCTGGGTGTGTGTGAGACGCTCACTGTGCGGCGGCTGACCTGTGTATGTCTCCCCCCAGGTCGGTGACAGACCTCCAGAAGCTTTCCGTCGGTTTCAACCAGTCCCTGGCTGCAGGAGGGATGACACGTTAATGACGTCACCGCGCACAAACAAACCGAGAGCACTTCAGGGTCTTCTTCTTTTGCCAAGAACCGGTGATGCGTTTAATGCACATGACAAAGACGCCCATTGCTAACGGGAAAAGAGAAAACATTAATGAAAACACTAATGAAAAATCTTGTTTCTGTAATTATTTTTATAATAAACTTGAGCTAAATAACCACTACGTAGGCCTTTGTCAAAATAATGACTTAAACTCTAAATATTTAACACAAAGAAACTCAAAACAATAAACAGTGTTCACAGAAAATAAATGTATAAAAACCAAGCGGCAACCTCCGGTCTCGAAAAATGAAGCTGTTGCGGAAGTGAAAAAAATCCTGCAGTTCCTGGAGTGTCCACTAGAGGCTGGCTGCAGAAGCACAGGAAGTCACATACACACCCATTCTAAAAAGCCTGTTTTTACAGCAGAGATAAACATGTTTACAGTCTGGTTCAAAAAACCAAATAGGTGTGATTAGCTCATGTCTCGATGGACACACACTGTACGGGGGGTGAATGTTTTGATGACTCATCAGTTTTTGATTTGATGAAGGATATTAAGACTCCAGCGCCCCCTGCAGGAACAGACAGGTGACGCCACTCAGACTTAGTCCAGTAATATTTACAATCTGTGATAAGTACTAATTAGAATGTCCTAACTGTGAAAAATTCTCAGTCAGTACAAACATTATTCTGTCTTTCTTTGATCAATATTGGATTTAATCCCCCCCCGTCCAGTTTTGTTATCTTACATCCGTTGCCCTCACAGATTGTGTGAACATTTACATTCCAATAAAGGCTATTGATAATGTGCATCTGAAGACTTTTTGCACCATTACAATACTTATAGGCAACTAGTCATAATATCTTGCTCAGTAGTACACATATATAGTTTTTTTATGTATTTGCGTTGTACTAAAATGCGTTCATTTTCAATGTGCATAAATGCGGCTGAAACAGGTGCATCCCAAATGTTTCAACATTAACATTTTAATATAACATTATAGTCATTATGGCCTTTAGAAAAATGTTTTTTTGGGGAGGTGGGGTAGTGCACTATAGGGGTCGCGGCCTAAGCTTTTGTCCTTAATTGCATTGTTTTTCCCCTTACATTACTTTTACTAGTAGTTTTGAAACCAGTACTTTTACACTTTTACTTGAGTAAAAAGCTTGAGTTGGTACTTCAACTTCTACAGAAGTCATTTTAAACCCTAGTATTTATACTTCTACCTGAGTAATGAATGTGAATACTTTTGACACCTCTGCTGTTGAAGGAAAGTGAAACTTAAGGAAACAGGGCGCGATCATTAGAGTCGGTATAAAGAGCGGAGCTGACACCTGAGTGTCGACACACAAACAGATTCAGGATGGGAGTTCAAGGCCTGACCACTTTGATAGACACCAACCAGAAGATCTACCGGGACGTCAAGTTCAGGAAGAGATGGCTGGTGATCGACGGCTGGGTAAGGGGGAGGGGATCGGCGGCGCCCACGCACACGGCCGACAAAAACTTGGATCGAGGGTTGACTTTCAATAGATCGCAGCGAGGGAGCTGCTATGCTACGTACGAAACCCTGACCCAGAATCAGGTCGTCTGCAAGTCATTTAGCACCAGGTTCTCCACAAACATGCGGTGCGAGAGAGGAGAGGGGCGACCATCATCCGGCCGCACCCCGACCCTGACTCGAACGGCTCTACTCACCGACCGAGGCCGGTTATCCGGGGCCAACCGAAGATCCGCGGCGCTATGGTATCGTTACGTCTAGGGGGGATTCTGACTTAGAGGCGTTCAGCTCACACTGCTGCTGCTGCTCACACTGCTGCTGCTGCTGCTCACGCTGCTGCTGCTGCTGCTCATGCTGCTGCTCACGCTGCTGCTGCTGCTGCTCATGCTGCTGCTCACGCTGCTGCAAACGCTGCTGCAAACGCTGCTGCTCACACTGCTGCTGCTCACACTGCTGCTCACACTGCTGCTCACACTGCTGCTGCTCACACTGCTGCTGCTGCTGCTCACACTGCTGCTGCTCACACTGCTGCTGCTGCTGCTGCTCACACTGCTGCTGCTGCTGCTCACACTGCTGCTGCTCACACTGCTGCTGCTGCTGCTGCTCACACTGCTGCTGCTGCTCACACTGCTGCTCACACTGCTGCTCACACTGCTGCTGCTCATACTGCTGCTGCTCACACTGCTGCTGCTCACGCTGCTGCTGCTGCTCACACTGCTGCTCACACTGCTGCTGCTCATACTGCTGCTGCTCACACTGCTGCTGCTCACACTGCTGCTCACGCTGCTGCTGCTGCTGCAAACGCTGCTGCTGCTGCTGCTGCTGCTGCTGCTCACACTGCTGCTGCTGCTGCTCACACTGCTGCTGCTCACACTGCTGCTGCTGCTCACACTGCTGCTGCTCACACTGCTGCTGCTGCTCACACTGCTGCTGCTCACGCTGCAGCTGCTCACACTGCTGCTGCTCACACTGCTGCTGCTCACGCTGCTGCTGCTGCTGCTGCTGCTCACACTGCTGCTGCTGCTCACACTGCTGCTGCTGCTCACACTGCTGCTGCTCACGCTGCTGCTGCTGCTCACACTGCTGCTCACACTGCTGCTGCTCATACTGCTGCTGCTCACACTGCTGCTGCTCACACTGCTGCTCACGCTGCTGCTGCTGCTGCAAACGCTGCTGCTGCTGCTGCTGCAAACGCTGCTCACACTGCTGCTGCTGCTGCTGCTGCTGCTGCTGCTGCTGCTGCTCACACTGCTGCTGCTGCTGCTCACACTGCTGCTGCTCACACTGCTGCTGCTGCTCACACTGCTGCTGCTCACACTGCTGCTGCTGCTCACACTGCTGCTGCTCACGCTGCAGCTGCTCACACTGCTGCTGCTCACACTGCTGCTGCTCACGCTGCTGCTGCTGCTGCTGCTGCTGTTGCTCACACTGCTGCTGCTGCTCACACTGCTGCTCACACTGCTGCTCACACTGCTGCTGCTCACACTGCTGCTGCTGCTCACACTGCTGCTGCTCACACTGCTGCTCACACTGCTGCTCACACTGCTGCTGCTCATACTGCTGCTGCTCACACTGCTGCTGCTCACGCTGCTGCTGCTGCTCACGCTGCTGCTGCTGCTCACACTGCTGCTGCTGCTCACACTGCTGCTCACACTGCTGCTGCTGCTGCTCACACTGCTGCTGCTCACACTGCTGCTGCTGCTGCTCATGCTGCTGCTGCTGCTGCTGCTCACACTGCTGCTGCTCACACTGCTGCTGCTGCTGCTCATGCTGCTGCTGCTGCTGCTCACACTGTTGCTGCTCACACTGCTGCTGCTCACACTGCTGCTGCTGCTGCTCATGCTGCTGCTGCTGCTGCTCACACTGCTGCTGCTCACACTGCTGCTGCTCATGCTGCTGCTCATGCTGCTGCTGCTGCTGCTGCTCATGCTGCTGCTGCTGCTGCTCACACTGCTGCTGCTCACACTGCTGCTGCTGCTGCTCATGCTGCTGCTGCTGCTGCTCACACTGCTGCTGCTCACACTGCTGCTGCTCACACTGCTGCTGCTGCTGCTCATGCTGCTGCTGCTGCTGCTTCTGCTCACACTGCTGCTGCTGCTTCTGCTCACACTGCTGTTGCTGCTTCTGCTCACACTGCTGCTGCTGCTTCTGCTCACACTGCTGCTGCTGCTTCTGCTCACACTGCTGTTGCTGCTCACACTGCTGCTGCTGCTCACACTGTTGCTGCTCACACTGTTGCTGCTCACACTGTTGCTGCTCACACTGTTGCTGCTCACACTGCTGCTGCTGCTCACACTGTTGCTGCTCATACTGCTGCTGCTCACACTGCTGCTGCTCACACTGTTGCTGCTCACACTGCTGCTGCGGTCCAGTGTTGTTCTCACTTTATATGCTTCCATTAGGAAACATCATTAACAATTTTAATGGGATCTCTTATCACTGTTATGCGGATGACACGCAAATATATTTGTCCTTTAAGTCAGATGACGCGAGCTGTCTCAATAGTTTAATGGAGTGCTTCGCCGCCATTGTGAAATGGATGAGCTGTAATTTTCTGCAGCTAAATACAGGGAAAACTGAGATCATTTTCTTCGACCCCGATCACTTAGCCAGTAAACTCAACTCACAACTAAATTTCACTCCGTACATCAATAATCTTATCAAATCATGTTACTATCATCTCAGAAACATCATTAAGTTAAATCAACCCTGCCTTTCCCTGACCTGGAGGAGCTTATCCACGCCTTTGTTTTCTCACGGTTGGACTATTTTTTATTCACTTTTATATATTTTATTGTACAAATGTTTTTTCCTTTGCATTTTATTCTTTTTTATTGTGTTTTAATACTTGTCTTCTCCTTGCACTCTGTAAAGCACTTTGTAACCTTGTTTAGATAAGTGCTATATAAATAAAGTTAATATTATTATTATTATTGTTATAAAAACACAACGCTCAAGTAGTGACATTAACAGACCTTTAGCACATTCTTACAAGAAAATATTATAGCAGATGGAGGAATGATCTCAAATCAATGATGAACACAATGAAAGAGAAATGGAGTAGAATATAAATAAAAGTCGATAATGTGTCTATGTCTTCTTAAATAAATGAGTATAACAATGATAAGACTTTGTATGAAAACACACAATGAACTTGTATGCTGATGATGCTCTGAAGTTGGTTTCTAATGACCTACAAACTTCTCATTTTCAAATTTGTTTTCAGCACATTTTGAATCAGATAAAAATCAGCCATTTTCTCAGAACATTTCCATAGAGAGCCACTTTGCATCAGCAGCACCATGCTCCAGTGCTCTGGGAGACTTTATAGTCCTGACAGTTGAACACTGGATGACTGACAGCTGTCCTTCATCACAACAGAAATCCTCGTCCTCATCATCAAAAACATGACTTTGATGTGCGTCCTCATCTGGACTCTCCTCCTCTGCTGCTGCTTCACAGGTAAAGTCCAGAGAATCAAACTCCTCTCCTCTATGAACATCCGTCCCTCTGAAATGAAGCCCACTAAACCCTGATGCTGCTTTCTGTTTTTGTCTCTGTATCCTCAGAGTCCAGAGGACAGGTCACAGTGACTCAGCCTGCAGCAGTGACCTCTGCTCTGGGAGCCTCCGTCTCCATCTCATGTACGACCAGTCAGGATGTTTATGTCTATAGCACCTACCACCGTTTAGCCTGGTACCAACAGAAAGATGGAGGAACTCCTAAACTGCTTATATACAGTGCTAGCACTCGAGAATCAGGGATTCCAGATCGTTTTTCAGGCAGTGGATCAAACTCTGCCTTCACTCTGACCATCAGTGGAGTCCAGACTGAAGATGCAGCAGTTTACTACTGTCAGAGTTTACATAGCATCAACAGTCAGTATGTGTTCACACCATAGACTGTAAAAATAATGGACGGGACAAGCTCCCGGTCTAGTGAAGCTTTTATTGTTAGAGCTCCCCCTGTGACTAGCTGCAGTATAGGTCATAAGCCCCGCCTCCTCAATGATAACAGATGGGATGTGGGTCAAACTGTAAAGCTAAAATACTCGTCACATCATTTTTTTCCAAACCTAAACTCTGCTGTGATCATTAGTTATTATCACCCTACATTGTGTTCAAGTGCTCATTTTTCTGTGAAGTTTGTTTTAAATAAGTTATTTGAGGTTGAAAAACAGGATTTTACGTCATATTTGACGATGATTGACAGCCGCCGATCTTGCGTAGCTCTCTTTGTGAATAACAAAGTTACATAGTGAAGGAAAGCCGAGACGCCATTGAATTTTTCCATTCAGTTTTTTCATCTTTTTTGAGCTTGAAAATGAGTTGTTCTGCAGTAAACTGTTCTAACCGACCTGTGGGAGATAAGGGATCTTTGCAGTTCTTTCGGTAAGTAAAAAAGTGATTTATGTGTCATTGGTTAAAGTCGTTATCTAGCTAGCTAACACATAAGCAGTCTAAGGTTAGAAATGTTGTAAAGCTAGGTTACTTATCCGGCATGATTTATCTTTTTATTTTATTTTATTAAATGAGCAAACCTAATAACTGACATGCTATGTTTCTTCATATTGTGATGTCGTTATTGTGATTGAAATTGTATTTAAAACCAAGAATCGTAATATAAAATCCGCTCATAGATGCGGTTCATTGACTGTACAGTTATTTTACAGCAAAAATAAATAGTCTGGTAAGGTCTTAATAGTATCTAGGGCAAACTAATTGTAATCTGGTCTGCATCATTACTAATGTGAACATGTTTACAGTCTGAGTGATAAGTGGGCTATACCGAGAGGAACAGGTTTTACTTTCACCGTGCAGACTGAAATTCATAGGACTATATACGAGGGGAGAATATTTCTCTATGTGTCCAGATAAAACTAAAGGTAAGATGTGATTTAATATAACTGTTACTGATTTAAGATCCAGATAAAACTAAAGGTAAGATGTGATTTAATATAATTGTTACTGATTTAAGATCCAGATAAAACTAAAGGTGAGCTCTGATTTAATATAACTGTTACTGATTTAAGATCCAGATAAAACTAAAGGTGAGCTCTGATTTAATATAACTGTTACTGATTTAAGATCCAGATAAAACTAAAGGTAAGCTCTGATTTAATGTAATTGTTACTGATTTAAGATCCAGATAAAAGTAAAGGTAAGATGTGATTTAATATAATTGTTACTGATTTAAGAACCAGATAAAACTAAAGGTAAGATCTGATTTAATGTAATTGTTACTGATTTAAGATCCAGATAAAAGTAAAGGTAAGATGTGATTTAATATAATTGTTACTGATTTAAGAACCAGATAAAACTAAAGGTAAGATGTGATTTAATATAACTGTTACTGATTTAAGATCCAGATAAAACTAAAGGTAAGATCTGATTTAATATAACTGTTACTGATTTAAGATCCAGATAAAAGTAAAGGTAAGATGTGATTTAATATAATTGTTACTGATTTAAGAACCAGATAAAACTAAAGGTAAGATGTGATTTAATATAACTGTTACTGATTTAAGATCCAGATAAAACTAAAGGTAAGATGTGATTTAATATAACTGTTACTGATTTAAGATCCAGATAAAACTAAAGGTAAGATGTGATTTAATATAATTGTTACTGATTTAAGATCCAGATAAAACTAAAGGTAAGATGTGATTTAATATAACTGTTACTGATTTAAGATCCAGATAAAACTAAAGGTAAGATGTGATTTAATATAACTTACTGATTTAAGATCCAGATAAAACTAAAGGTAAGATGTGATTTAATATAACTGTTACTGATTTAAGATCCAGATAAAACTAAAGGTAAGATGTGATTTAATATAATTGTTACTGATTTAAGATCCAGATAAAACTAAAGGTAAGATGTGATTTAATATAACTGTTACTGATTTAAGATCCAGATAAAACTAAAGGTAAGATGTGATTTAATATAACTTACTGATTTAAGATCCAGATAAAACTAAAGGTAAGCTCTGATTTCATATAATTGTTACTGATTTAAGATCCAGATAAAACTAAAGTTAAGATGTGATTTAATATAACTGTTACTGATTTAAGAACCAGATAAAACTAAAGGTAAGATGTGATTTAATATAACTGTTACTGATTTAAGAGACTAACCGAAACGTGAACACAAACATCAACAACCGGCGGTGGTGTAATGTAATATTAACCGAGCATCATGCTGCTTAAACTGATAAATGTTCTGCATTGTCTTCCACACACGATCAATTCAACAGTCACAAGTTGATCATATTGTACATTTAATGACGCTCATTTAATATTTGTACTAAAAACATTTGCGGTGATTGTGACTGTGTCTGTATTTATCACCTTTGAAAGGAAGGTGTTAATGCAGGAGACCAGTGTTACACACAACAGGCTGCTGTTATTGTAGTTAGGAGGAGACAGAGGCTCAACAAAAGAAGACATAAAGATCACGTTTGATACAAAAAGCAGGTAAAAGACCTTACTCATTGTTATGTTACAAAAAGCAGGTAAAAGACCTTACTCATTGTTATGTTACAAAAAGCAGGTAAAAGACCTTACTCATTGTTATGTTACAAAAAGCAGGTAAAATACCTTACTCATTGTTATGTTACAAAAAGCAGGTAAAATACCTTACTCATTGCTATGTTACAAAGACCCGGCCTATCCATCATGAGCACTTTAGCACTTTAGCAAAGCAGCAAAAGTTACAGTGGTAAGAAAAAACTTTCTTATTAAAAGGCAGAAATCTTCGGCTGGATCCCCGGCTCATGATGAAACAGCCTTCACAGGTCTAGACTGCGCCGGACTTGGAAAGGGATAGGGGGAGAGATGGGATAAGATGCAGGAAGAGGGATAGGGAGCAAGGGGGTGGGGGGAGGCAAGCCGTCCATCAACAATCCGGTGGGGACGGGGGACGGGGGGGGGGGGGTGGGGGGGTGGGGTTGTTCTGGCAGACCGTCCATCAACAATCTGGTGGGGGGGGGGGGTTGTTCTGGCAGGCCGTCAACCAACGATCTTGAGGAGCCTAAGAGAGCTCAAGAGCTCTCAGGAAAGTAGGTGGTTAGTGACTGAGATTTACAGATAGATACATGCAGTAATATGACGTACTGTATATGCACAGAGAGAGAGAGAGAGAGAGAGAGAGAGAGAGAGAGAGAGAGAGAGAGGAGCTCAAGGTGCCAGTTCCCCCGGTAGTCTAAGCCTATAGCAGCATAACTAAGAGCTGGTCTACACCAGCACTAACTATAAGATTTATCAAAAAGGAAAGTTTTAAGTCTATTCTTAAAAATACAGACTGTGTCTGCCTCCCGGACCCCGGCTGGAAAGCGGTTCCAGAGGAGAGGAGCCCAATAACTGAAGACTTTACCCCCCATAGTACACTTAGAGACTGTAGGTACCACCAGCAGGCCTGCACTCCGGGACCGCAACGCTCTCAAGGGACAGTACTGCACTAGTAGCTCCTTAAGATAAGATGGTGCCTGGTCATTTAGAGCTTTGTAGGTGAGAAGAAGGATCTTGAATTCTATTCTAGACTGTATAGGGAGCCAGTGCAGAGAAGCCAAGACAAGAGTAATGTGGTCCCTTTTCCTGGTTCTGGTCAGTACACGAGCTGCAGCGTTCTGGACTAGTTGAAGAGTCTTTAGAGACTTGCCAGAGCACCCTGACAAAAGAGAATTACAATAATCCAATCTGGAGGTAACAAATGCATGATCTCGTTTTTCTGCATCATTTTGCGACAGGATATTCCTGATCTTGGATATATTACGAAGGTGAAAATAGGCTGTTCTTGAATCTTGACTGATGTGAGAGCGAAAAGACATATCTTGATCAAATAGAACTCCTAGATTCCTAACAGTGGTGCTAGATGCCAGGCTGATGTCACTAAGAACAGTCAAATCACTAGAAAAAGTCTCTCTGAGGTTCTTAGGGCCTAGCACAATAACTTCAGTCTTGTCTGAGTTAAGTAGCAAAAAATGTCTGGTCATCCAGGTCCTAACGTCCTTAAGGCACGTTTCTAGCTGACATAACTGACTGGTGCCATCGGGCTTCATTGATACGTAAAGCTGAGTATCATCTGCATAGCAATGAAACTGTATGGAGTGTTTCCTCATAATATTTCCCAGAGGAAGCATATATAATGTAAAGAGAATTGGTCCAAGCACTGAACCTTGTGGGACTCCATGGCTAACTTTAATGTGTATAGAGGACTTATCATTAACATGTACAAACTGAGATCGGTCTGATAAGTAGGATTCAAACCAACTTAAAGCAGTCCCTGTAATTCCAAGTAAATGTTCTAGTCTGTATAATAGGATCTGATGGTCAATGGTGTCAAAAGCAGCACTAAGATCTAACAAGACGAGCACAGAGAGAAGTCCCCTGTCTGAAGCTAGAAGTAGATCGTTTGTAACTCTAACTAGTGCAGTCTCAGTGCTATGGTGGACTCTAAATCCTGACTGAAACTCCTCAAATAAACTGTTGTCATGGAGAAAGTCACACAGCTGATTAGCTACCACCTTCTCCAGGATCTTTGAGATAAAAGGAAGGTTGGATATAGGCCTGTAGTTAGCTAGAGTTCCTGAATCTAGAGTAGGCTTTTTAAGTAGAGGTTTGATTACTGCTACTTTAAATGCCTGTGGTACATACCCTGTCAGTAAAGACATATTGATCATATCTAATATAGAGTTGCTAACTAAGGGAAAGACTTCCTTAAACAGCTTGGTTGGGATTGGGTCTAAAAGACAGGTTGATGGTTTTGACGTAGAAATAATTGAATATAGCTCTGAAAGGTCGATTGGAGAAAAACAGTCGAGACTAATATCTGGTCCTGGAACTGTCTCTGCCGTATCAGACGTATCTGCACCAGGTAAGGGCAGGAGGTTACTAATTTTGTCTCTGATGTCTAGAATTTTGTTGTTGAAAAAGCTCAGGAAATCATTACTGCTGAGGGCTAAAGGACTACAAGGCTCAATGGAGCCATGACTCTCTGTCAGCCTGGCTACAGTGCTGAAAAGGTATCTAGGATTGCTTTTGTTTTCCTCGATTAGAGAGGAGTAGTAGGCAGCTCGAGCATGACGTAGAGCCTTCATATATTTTCTATGACTATCCTGCCAGAATAAACAAGATTCTACCGTTTTGGTCGAGCGCCATATTCTTTAAAAATTTCACGATGTTTGTTTTAGAGTACGGGTTTCTGAGTTGAACCATGGAGCTATTCTCTGCCGTTTGATAACCTTCTGTTTTAGGGGAGCAATCGAATCCAGAGTAACTCTCAGTGAATCCACTGCACTATCAACAAACTGATCTAGCTGAGAGAGACTAAAGCTATCAGAAGAGTTTCCAACTGGGTTGAAACACGGTACTGAATCAAAAGCAGCTGAAATAGCTTCCTTAAATCTAGCTACAGCACTATCAGATAAACTTCTAGAGAGCACATTTTTATTAAGCAGAGATAATTCTCTTGATTTCATCTCCGGCCTCTTTCTTTCAAAATTATTTTTATTGAGTTTTCTTGGATGCATGTTCAGTAAAGCTGTGCATCTTCACTGGTCTTACGATTCGATTCGATATCACGATGCATCACGATTCATCCTCAATTTTCTATATTACTGCACATGGCTACTTTTTCATAAACAGAGACAAACAGTCCAGAGAAAGATGTTTTTAAGTCTCTGTGTGTTTAGTTTATTATAAGAGAGAAAGATGTTTTTAAGTCTCTGTGTGTTCTCTTCTCAGGACGTTGTAGCCTTTAGCTGTGAGCTTTGTTCAGGGTTATTTCAGACGAGTTGTGTTAAGTTGCTACTGCTGTAAACACCCTGATATGAATGTTTCACATTAAAAGCACTTCAACTACAGATAGGAAGGGGACTTTTATTGTGAAGAACTTGTCGAACTTGTGTATAATCGAAGGAACGCAGCTTTAGCGGAGGTGCACTTAGCGGTGATACTGTCGGGAGTCTACTGTGTTTACAGCCGCTCACTTTATCCCGAGTCACCGCCACAGCCCCCTTCTTTTAGTTATCCTGGACTTAAGACAGCGAGGCATCAGTTTAAACACACCTTTACCTGTGATAAAGATGCTAACCCGAGCTGCGGTCGGCTAAAGAGACACCGAGTCAAGCCGTTTCAGCCTGCAGCGGAGCACTGTGGTCTGAGCCTGCAGGACCAGCTGACTCTGCTCATAAAGTCAGCAAGACCAGGACCGGGACTCAATTGATGTTGTTTTCTGTCACAAATCCCTCTGTTAGCCTACGTTACTTTCATTACACACCACCGTGTGTGTTTAGGTAAAACAAACTCACTCAACGCTGCTCAAAACAAACACATGTAGAGGTTAACAGATGCTTTTTTCTAACCCTCGTCATAATCGATTACTTCCTGTCCCTGCATCGATGCATCAATCGTCTAGTCTGCATCGCGATGCATCCATTAAATGATTCATTTCAACAGCCCTAATGTTCACATTGCAATTAAAAGGCACAACCCTGGATCTACCATCCGGGCACGTGCCCAGGGGCCCCTGAGCACGCAAGGGCCCTCCGCGACGGGAGTGGGGAAAAAAATATGCATCAGATGGCTAAAAAATTGATGACTGCAGACTTGAGTAAATCAGTGTGATGAAAGATACAACAGAAAACTCAAAGTACTTGGTCTTTTTCCATTCTCTGATTTTTTTGAAATTTTCAAAATCCAAAACAAAAACCAGAATTTACATTTTTAGACACTTCAAATCCATTATTACCCCTTTACCTTTTCTGAAGTTTATTTCCTTTTTAATATAGATGGACTGCAAACTGCAATGCACTTTACAGATTGGAATATCTTTCTCTCCTGGATTTCTCCTGAATGGAGGCTGTCAGCGTTGTGTGCCCGCGTGCTTGTGCTCGTGCCTAAACTGTACCGTGCAGAAGCACACCAACTATATGGCTTAAGCATGCTATGAAAACAAGCAGCCGATAGACTCCTCTCTGCTCTGACTGCAGCTGGGACTGCTGCGCGAGACTACTGTGAGACTGACCGCCTGTGAGTGCTTTGGGACGGGGGAGGGGCTCACGGCAGCACCCGCTGCTCGTTGAGGACAGTAACTGCAGAGCGATACGTGCTTTCACCTCAGAGTCTCCAAAACACCAGAAAAAGTCGCGAGATTTGTCGCTTGTAGATTTTGACATAAAAGGTTGACAGATTTAGCGAGAAAGTCGCCATCTTTGCAACACTAGGAAGATGAAGAGCTGAGAGGAGGAAGAGCTGAGAGGAGGAAGATGAAGAGCTGAGGAAGATGAAGAGCTGAGAAGAGGAAGAGCTGAGGAAGATGAAGAGCTGAGAGGAGGAAGAGCTGAGGAAGATGATAAGCTGAGAGGAGGAAGAGCTGAGAGGAGGAAGATGAAGAGCTGAGAGGAGGAAGAGCTGAGAGGAGGAAGAGCTGAGGAAGATGAAGAGCTGAGAGGAGGAAGAGCTGAGGAAGATGAAAAGCTGAGAGGAGGAAGAGCTGAGAGGAGGAAGAGCACAGAGGAGGAAGAGCTGAGAGGAGGAAGATGAAGAGCTGAGAGGAGGAAGAGCTGAGAGGAGGAAGATTAAGAGCTGAGGAAGATGAAGAGCTGAGAGGAGGAAGAGCTGAGAGGAGGAAGAGCTCAGAGGAGGAAGAGCTGAGAGGAGGAAGATGAAAAGCTGAGAGGAGGAAGAGCTGAGGAAGATGATAAGCTGAGAGGAGGACGAGCTGAGAGGAGGAAGATGAAGAGCTGAGAGGAGGAAGATGAAGAGCTGAGAGGAGGAAGATGAAGAGCTGAGAGGAGGAAGAAAAAGTACACAAACATATAATCAACCATGAAAGAAAAAAACAAGAATCTTCAGCGTCTCTGAAGTTTTAACTTAAAGGAACATTTTTGGTGCTTTTCACACTCGTACAAAAACTCCTGAAAACTCCTGAAATGTTCAGGTTGAGCTGCATGTGTGGACGCAAACAGACATTTGTTTTTTCTGACAGCCTCGTTGTAATTTTTGCTGCATGTGAGGCGGGGGTGAGATGATGTGTGATATTCATCTCCAGCGAGTGGAAGGGGGATGAAGGTGTTTATTCCCCGACGCAGGCGCATGACCATAGACAAGCAAGCAATCTGTGAGATGTCTGTGCACGTAAAGAAACTGCTTCATTACGTTATCGTCCGCCTCTTCCCGCTTTGAGGTGCATGTGTGAACGAACGACTCAGGAAGCTTTCAGGGGCAGCCTGCCTGAAATTGTCAGAACATTTGCATGTGTGTAAACGGTTGATGTGTTACTACCTCTCTCACATTAAGAGCTCGAGCTGTTCATTGTTATAATAAAGTCAAAGTTACTTCATAGTTTGAGATCTGGGAAGAAAGATGTTTTAGTTTTATTTGGGTTGTTTGTTAATGTGACCTTACTTTCTTTATCATCTGTTTACAGTTCAATCACAGGATGAAGCACAGAGCAGTGAATCTAACGGGATGCAGCTGCAGCACCTTTGATGACCGTAACGGGTTAAGACAACATCAGGAAATATTTGATGTACATTACCTGGTTTAAAGTTTTAATAAATGGTGTTTTGGGTTGATATGAAAATGACTTGGTTCATGTGTCTCTCTCTGCCCTCTGGCCTAACATGATCTTCTATCACTGTGGTGAACATTTTGCAAGGGAGCACCAAAAAGTATCTTGTTCACATGCAGGGGTGTGTCCAGAGGGGCGGCATGGGCCCCCCTTTGACATCTGATCTGCCAACCCAGAATCCAAATCTATGATTGGCTGTTAGTCTAATCAGAGGCGGGACTTCAGATGAAATCAACAACTCTGGACATACCCCCCCCCCCCCCACCGGGTCAAATAATCTGGACACGCCCCTGTTCACACGCGAAACCTTCTCGTGCTTAAGGGATAGTTTCTTGTGCGCACGAGATAATTAACCGTGAGCACAAGATACTTTGATATCAATATTTGCCCTCATCAGTCTGAGCATTGTTGTCTCCAACACTCCACCAAAATAAACACAAATCACACCCACTATCTGTCCTGTTCACACCTTGCATCCCTCCTGGACGATGTGACAACAAAAGGACAGCACTTACAGTAAGAGCAGGAGTTTACACTTGGCATTACCAACACAATCTCCATGTAGTACTTGAGTTTAGAGTTCACTTCCCTGCCTCACTTCCACATGAGCGCCTGTGTGACAAACTATTTTGTAATTTGTGTCTTTATTTTGTATGAATACTCAAAAATGTTTTTGTGAAAGAATTGATTTTTGAGGATGTCCCTAAATTTGCCACAAGGGGGCCCTCTGTGCACGAGATATGCCTACACTTCTGCAGGCTTGTGATGAAAAGATGCAGACCAGGCAATGTTTGAATTGTTGCAATGCTTTAATTATCTGTATCTGCCCTGTCTCTCCACGTAAAGCATGCAAGACTGATAAACTATGGAGGAAACTGAGGTCTGGCTCTGCAGGGTGACTCTCTCCATAATTGGAGAACTGGCGCCCCCGTGTGGATCATATAGGAATGCCCCTGTTTAAAGGCCCAATATTATCAGAGACCAACGGCTGTGAAAGTTATGAGTATGTCAAAGACACAAGAAACAGTTTGGAGTCTTAAACTACAAAGCTAATGAAATCACCTCTCTGAAATTGAAATACTGAAGGAGAAAGGTTATAAATAAAAAAAAGGAGTTAAGTGTTAAGATATTTTCTAGAAACTAACAGCTATGAAAGTTGTGAGAGTATGTCAAAGGCATGTATACTGTCAGGTTGAGTAATTCTAGGACACAGAAACATGAGATGGTTATAGTTACTTATTGAAACAGGGAAACAGCAACACACCACACAGAAACAATGAAGAAGAGGCACAGCTGAGATCATGACAAAGAAGCAGTTTGGAGTGAATATATAGGCCTACATTTATGAGAGAGCTACTCAATTCCTTTTTCAATGTGCACTTTGTGTTAAATGTAACAGTGTTGTTCCTTCTTCTTTATTTGTTTACTTGTTTCACTTTTATTTGTTAGTTTGTTAACACTTGTTGGACTGACAGTAACTGAGCCACATTAAGATAAAGAAAAATAAACTAGAAAACGTTTAGTCAAAGCTGCCGGTCCTGCTGGTCCTCCTCTCGTCCGGGTGAAACTGAGTAACCATGGCAACAGAAATGCATCACTGCTGATCCGTGGAAACAGACAGTTTCAGTTCTCAAGATACACATGTGAAAGTCTTACTGTGCTGAGCATGACTGAGTAACAAGAAGCTGCAGCAGTTTTTCTAAGAACACATTCAAAGATACGGATCACGATACTTATTTTTACAAGTCTGGCAATAAAAATGCAAAATATCATGTTTTCTTTTTTCACAATTCTTTTTAATTTTGAGGTTATCACTAATAAAACAATGCACATATTTTCTTTATAAAAAGTCACACTGACGACATCTTACAAAAAAGACGGTTTGGGAAGATAAATTCTACATAGGCCTAATGGATTTCGAATCAAATCCTTAATGTTTGAAACAGATAGAGCAAATCTCTTCAAATACACAGAGTTGCTGTTTGTTATTCTGGAAGTGAAGCAAAGAAAGCTTTGAAAAACACTGGATTATCTCAGATTTGAGTCAAATAATGTACGTTTTCAGTCACATTTTTGAATCGTTGGGTCATGACAACAGGCTCCATGTTTAAATCATGAACCCAAATCCTTTGTAAAAAAAAGTACTGCATATATATTTAATCTAATCGATTGAAATTGTCCATATCTCTATTGATCTTCTTTTTTTAAAAGGTTTTTTATTGATAACCTCGTGTGTTTTTTAATATTATGTTTATCTTTTATCATACTGCATTGATCATTACATGTATTGTTATGTATTGTTATAAACTCTAATATTTAAAATCATCCACTGAGGAGAAAATTCCTCATCAAGCTTGACAAACTCTTTTAATTTTAAATTCATATTTTTTGTATAGTTTGCTTGAGGTAGATTTACATATTTCGCTTCAGTTGACTGACTCTGTGTGTTTGCATATCTGTCCTCCCTCTCTGCTCTCGGACGTTAAGAGGCCGGTGTCGATCAGCGGCTGTTTGAGGCCTTTCAGAGACGCTGACATACGATGATGATGATGATGTCATTGATTCTACACCTGGTCACCTTTGGGCTCCTTGTTCAGGGTGAGGCCAGGTTCACTACAATAATCACTGTTATGGAGAAAAACTTAAAGAAGCAGCATTTACCTTTTTTCCACTGTTTCTCTGAAGTTAAGAAAGCAAAGATTCTGTTTGGATGTTGTTCATCTTTCTCCGTCTGTTTCAATAACCTTCTCCTCTTTTTTCATGTTTCTTCAGGTTCATCAGGAGACATCCTCCTGACTCAGACTCCTGGATCTCAGTCTGTTGTTCTAGGACAGACTGTCTCTATCAGATGTAAAACCAGCACAAGTGCTGGTACTTGCCTCAACTGGTATCTTCAGAAACCTGGAGAAGCTCCTAAACTCCTGATTTATTCTTCTACAAACCGTCAGTCTGGAGTTTCTACTCGTTTTAGTGGAAGTGGATCTGGAACTGACTTCACTCTGACTGTTAGTGGAGTCCAGACTGAAGATTCAGGAGATTATTATTGTCAGCAGTGTAACAGCTTCCCGTTCACACAGTGATACAACGTCGTACAAAAACCTCCGTCAGCTGAAGAGGAACTGATCTGACTGAACAGCTGCAGAGAAACTAAAACAAAGTTCCATGAAACACAACATAGTTTAAAATCAATTAATTTAAACTATAAACTCTAAATATTCTGCACATTAAGAAGATGATCTATTTTAATTATTTCAATAAATACACAAGGGTGTTTGATGTTACAAGACCCGAAACCCCCCATGAACCCAGAAAACATCACTGATGATGAGTTCTAGCCCATCTGTAGGATGTATCTTTTATCTATCTTTACACACACACGTACATTTTATCCTAATAAAACATATTTTGTAGTTTAGTTTCTATGATATCACGCTTTATTTAACAGATTTTCAATATTTCTTTGAGCTAAAACACATTCATTTAGATGTTTTCCTCTCTTTTCTTTTGATAAACATAAACCATGAGACATGTTAAAGTCCTGGTCATTAACATTTTCTGTAAAAAAGCTGATTTGATAATTTTCATTCAGTTGTTTCAGTCATTAAGGCGTCCATATCGATTGTTAGAAAAACCTTGTGAATAGAACATTATTTAGCAGCTGTCTTTGAGGTTCTGGCTCTCTAAAATTAATTCACAATTTATGATTTGTGCATTATTTAATTATACTGTTTATTATGAAGATGTTACATGATACAAAAGATTTTAAATTTGCTTAGATTCGGTTTACATTCTGAAGAGTTGATCTCAATGTGATCGTTGATAAAGACGTTTTTACACATTTGAAATAATTGAAAAAGACAAAAAGTGTATTTCTCATTGATTTAATGAACAGATTATCAGGAAACAATACACACACATATGAAGCAACAAGCTAATATTTATTCTTTAGAAACATGAAATAAAGAGAGAGAGAGAAAGGTGCACAGTGAGAGCAGTATCACAGTAAAACCAGCAGCAGAGTCCCAGTGAGTCATTACTGGGAACACTGGTCTCTACTCAGACTCTCTGAGACTGGAGCCTGGGCGCCCTGGGTGGCCTCACAGGTCACAGAGCCCACCTTCCTCCACTGGTCTGCAGAGAGCCTCAGGGTGCTGCTCCAGCTGTAGAGAGCGTCCTTCTCCAGCACCGCAGGGCTCCTGCTCTCCTCCCAGCTGCTGCTGCTGCTGCCGTCCACCTTCCAGGCCAGACTCCAGCCTGAGGGGAAGCCCTTGTTGGCCAGGCACATGAGCGTGGCCTTCCCCTGCTCCAGCTCCTCATTGGAGGGGGGCAGCACCGTCAGGGTGGGACGCACATCACCTATAGGAGACACCAATCAGATTAGAGGACAGGGAGCACACAGCTGTCAATCAAACACCACACCCTATAGGACACCTTTAATGTCTGAGAGTTGATTTTTCTTTTTTAGGAGTTTCTGTCAGATGTTTCTTTCTGCTCCACCGGTCACTCACTCACACATTGTTTCACTTCCCTTTAAGAAGCCTCTCATGCACATCAGCACACAGAGAGAGAATCACACAGAATGACCTGAAATATATTTAAACTACATCTGAATCCAATTTAAAACATTACAAACATTCCCCATCAAAATAATCCAAAAACTTTGCAACACATTTTTAAAACAGTTTGTAGGTAAAACAAACTAAAACAGAATCAACTGAACACAATCAAATGTTCTTCAAATGAATTCTAATCAGAAAAATAAGGTATCAGAAAAATACCTTAAAGAGTTGTCAGAAAATGAATCTGAGGAAAACATTTAAAACACCTCTCTTTGTTAAACATCAACTTGTTTATGTTTCAGTGTGACAGAAATCAAACTGTCCTGAGTGAACCATCACGGTAAAGCAGGACCGATAAAAACATGATAAGAGTTCATTAGAGTTAGAGTTTAACGATGACAAATAAACAGAGAGACAGCTGCTGAACACAAACACATGAAGATATATATTAGACATACATATCAATAATATCTGAATAAATCTACTTTGTAGTTTTGTCAGTGTTTGAATTACAGTAGCACTGATTTGATATCTCTCTATGCTGATGATATCACACTTTATTTAACAGATTTAAAATATTTATTTGAGCTAAAACACATTCATTTAGATGTTTTCCTCTCTTTTCTTTTGATAAACATAATTTAAAATCCTGGTCATTAACATTTTCTGTAAAAAAGCTGATTTGATGATTTTCATTCAGTTGTTTCAGTCATTAAGGCGTCCATATCGATTGTTAGAAAAACCTTGTGAATAGAACATTATTTAGCAGCTGTCTTTGAGGTTGTCAAAGTGTGATTTATGTGGATCAAATATAAAAATCTGTATTTTAACATTAGGTTTAATATTCATAAAGAAACTTACTTCCAACATCCAGTCTGGTTCCTCCACCAAAAGTCCACCACAGTGGTACAAAGTCATTGAGCGGCCGTACAAAAACCTCTCACTGTAGAGACACACGGCTCTCTGACTTTAACACACTGAACTCAAACTACCACAACTCCACATGTCACCTTACCATGAGAGTGAAAATCATCTATTTCCCAACAAATAAAAACTCTGGCTTCAAACATTTTACCTTCATTTAAATTCAGTCTGTGTTTCTGTTTTAAACTGAAATCCTTTAAAGTCAAATGTTGTCTTTATTCTTTCTAAAACAAACGATTTAAAAGTTAAAGGTCAGTATTTTCTTTTCCTCCAGGCTTGAATATAAAGACAAAAGACACCAGAATAACTTACTGATTGAATGAAAAGCTGAATATGTGACTTACTTCCAATATCCAGTCTGGTTCCTCCACCGAACGTGTACCACAGTGATACAAACTGATGGAGTCGTCGTACAAAAACCTCTCGCTGTAGAGACACACGGCTCTCTGACTCTGACACAAACACAGACACCTCAATGAGTCTCTGCCTGCAAGACCTCTGAGACCAAATGAAAACAGAATCTAAAAAGATTATAACAGATTAAAGAATGTCTTTCTTTGAGATATTTAAATCTTTGAATTATTTTTAAATCATTTTCTCAAGAATATTATTAATTACAACTCCTGATTTATATCAGGATAAATGTTTCTAGAAGCATGAACATGAAATCATATTAAAGTTGTTTTGAAAGTTTTCTAATTAATTGTATAATTAATTGATTGATTGATAAACAGAGTAATGAGAGTGATCCCTGTTGGAGTCAGTCAGAACATTTCCATAGAGAGCCACTTTGCATCAGCAGCACCATGCTCCAGTGCTCTGGGAGACTTTATAGTCCTGACAGTTGAACACTGGATGACTGACAGCTGTCCTTCATCACAACAGAAATCCTCGTCCTCATCATCAAAAACATGACTTTGATGTGCGTCCTCATCTGGACTCTCCTCCTCTGCTGCTGCTTCACAGGTAAAGTCCAGAGAATCAAACTCCTCTCCTCTATGAACATCCGTCCCTCTGAAATGAAGCCCACTAAACCCTGATGCTGCTTTCTGTTTTTGTCTCTGTATCCTCAGAGTCCAGAGGACAGGTCACAGTGACTCAGCCTGCAGCAGTGACCTCTGCTCTGGGAGCCTCCGTCTCCATCTCATGTAGAACCAGTCAGAATGTTTATAATAATAACTGCTTAGCCTGGTACCAACAGAAAGATGGAGGAACTCCTAAACTCCTCATTTACTATGCTAGCTCTCGAGCATCAGGGATTCCAGATCGTTTTTCAGGCAGTGGATCAAACTCTGCCTTCACTCTGACCATCAGTGGAGTCCAGACTGAAGATGCAGCAGTTTACTACTGTCAGAGTTTTCATGTCATCAACAGTCAGTGGGTGTTCACACAGTGAAAAAGCGTCGTACAAAAACCTCCCTCAGTCAGACTGAACAGAAACTGAACTGACTGCTGCAGCTGGAAGTTTCTGCAGAGACTGACACACTTCACTGAGGACACACACACACACACACACACACACACACACACACACACACACACACACACACACACACACACACTTCACTGAGGACACACACACACACACACACACACACACACACACACACACACACACACACACACACACACACATCATTTTTCTAATACTTTAACAACTTTCCTGAACTCTTAACGCACCAACACACCTACAACACACAAATGGCAAAATGGTTAATTTCATGCTCAAAATCACACATTGTAAACTAAAGTCCAACACTCATTTTCAAAATAAAATAATACACTCACACACTACACCATGTCCACCAAAACACTGCAAACATGTCTCAAAATAAAATCATTCTTCCAAAACACCAACACATGTCCTCTTCCAACATAAACATGTAATCACAGCACAATGTCATAAAAACATCAGATGGAATTACAGGAACTACATTATTTTATGTGTCAGATCTGCCCTTATACAATACACATATTTGATCATAGATTGTGTTTAGCACTGCATTTTCTTTACGTTTTGTTTTGTTGGGTTTAGTAAATGCATGCATTTTATTTCTTTGGCTGCAGAAATGTAATACAAAAAAGGAATGACCCATTTCAGAGTAAATGTACTGTTTATGAAAAAAAGAAGACAGAGACAGAATTGCTACAGTAAAGGCTTTATCTGCAACAGGACATTACTGCAAGATAACAAAAATATACAGTATAGCTGCCATATATTGTAATATTGGATGTGAAAATACAAAATATACAAACAGAAAAAGCCACAGAAGAATAAAGAAAGAAAAAAAAGTCCTCTTCTAATCTGCCCGGTCTTCTGCATTTGGTCACGTGCTCATCCACATCACACCTGATATCTTCTCTGGCAAGGCATCTTGGCAGTAGTAAGTAGTAAGCAATTCATCTTAGATAAACAGTCAGATTAAAAAATGTCTTAGACATAATACATGATTCATTCATACATAACTCATTGTGAAAGCATATTTAGAAATACAAGAAATAGCAATAAAAAAGTAACTGACAGTCGACTGTTTACAAAACATGACGACAATGACATCAACATAAATAAGTATATATACATAAAGAATAATCGCCTCTTGAGTTCCCCAAATGCCTCTTCTGCTGCAGCTGACCAGACAAAAGGAACAGACAGTGAAGTCAATGGGGCTACTACTTGACTATAATTCCTCACAAAACGACGGTAGAAATGAGCAAACCCCAGAAACCTCTGGAGCTGTTTCCTTGAGGTGGGTTGAGGCCAATCCGTGACAGCTTGGACCTTAGCAGGATCCGTCCTCACCTGCCCACCCTGTGGCCTAAAGGAGTGTTGAAGGCAGTCTTCCATTCATCGCCCTCCTTTATGTGCACCAAGTGATAGGCATTGCGCAGGTCCAACTTAGTGAAGATAGTGGCTCCATGCAGGGGTTCAAAAGCAGAGTTAATGAGAGGCAGAGGATACTTGTTCTTGATAGTAATGTTGTTTAAGCCACGGAAATCTATGCAGGGTCTCAAGGCTTTATCCTTCTTGTCCACAAAGAAAACTCCTGCACCCAGAGGAGAAGAAGATGGTCGGATAATACCTGAGTTTAGAGACTCTGTGATGTAGTTCTCCATGGCTCCACGTTCCGGGGCAGAGAGGTTGTAGAGCCTGCTTGTTGGTAGAGGGAGCAGTCGTAAGGCCTGTGAGGGGGTAATGACAACGCTCTCTGCTTGCTGAAAACCTCAGCAAGGTCGTGATACACTGAAGGCACAGAGGAAACGTCAATGGGTTCTGGTGGAGCAGCACTGATAATATCAGAACACAGAGGCTGAGCAGACTTTAAACAGGTAGAATGGCAGAAAGAACTCCAGCTAACTATCTTACCGGCAGCCCAATCAATAACCGGATTGTGAATCTGAAGCCAGGGTAGGCCGAGCACTAAGGGAGCATTTGAAGAGTGCATCATGTGGAAAGTCAAACTTTCACGGTAGTTGCCAGCTAACAAGAGAGAAAGTGGCTCGGTCTGATGAGTGATGGTAGCTAGCCAGTCCCCATTTAACGGACAGAGGTGTATCAATGAGATCAGTAATAAGCTGGGCTTCTTTAACAAACATAGAATCGAGGATGTTAGAGTCTGAGCCAGAATCAACAAGAGCCTTAAACTTATAAGAATTACCATTTACAAGTAAGCAAGCGTCTAAGTGTATGCGTCTTCGAGGTAAACTAGGAACTACAGTGCTACTCACCAGAACCTCGTCTGTGACTGGTGAGGTGTTTAAACGCTGGGGGCAGGCAGCAATCATGTGTCCAGAGTTTTTCTTGAAAACGCCTGTTGCGCTCAGCAGGGTTTAGGCGATTCCGTCCCAACTGCATGGGTTCCTCGTTCTGAAAGGGTGCCGTGGAGGAGTTGTTGCTGGGTGGCTTGTTTGCGGGGAGCCAGGAGGACGGTGTAGCAGCAGAACCGGGGACATTAGCTAGGGACTCCTGCCCTCTCTCCCGCCGTCGCTCCCTTAATCTGTTATCCATCTTGATTGCTAGCGCAATTAGCTCCTGCAGGTCTTTAGTTTCAGCTCTCCCCACTAAACAGTCCTTTACATCTTCGTTCAGTCCTTTTACAAAAATGCTTTGCAATGCTCTGTCATCCCACCCTAATTCAGCGACTAGCGTCCGAAATTCCACGGAGTAATTAGCTGCACTAAGGGAGCCCTGACGTAGGTTAAGTAACTGGTTGCTAGAGTCACAGCTGGTAACAGGGTGGTCAAAAGCAGATGTCATGTCTGAAACAAACTGGTCAAAGGTAGCATTAGCAGTAAGTGGGCTATGCCAAAAAGCTGTACCCCAAGACCTAGCCCTTCCCGTGAGCAGACCCAGTACGTAAGCTATCTTAGCTCCATCGCTAAAATAGGTCAGAGATTGCAACTCGAACACCAGAGAACATTGAACTAGAAATGACCTCCAGTCCCCTAAATTACCGTGGTAACGTTCAGGGGCTGGGACAAAAGGCTCACAGGGTTGAAAAGCACCGACAGGTACTCCCGGAGGAGGTTCTGAGACAGGTACAGGCTGTGGGTTAATCTGTAGCTGCCTTTCAACACGAGAGAGACCGGAGGGTAGTTAAATCCACTTAATATTTTCAAAATGTGTACAATTTTAAATTCTGTTTTTAATTTGTTGCAGAAGAACATTTTAATTAACAATAAAGCAAATAACAAAATTACATTTTTATTCTGTTTAATTTCAGAAGTTTTAACTTCAAACAACAACATGAGAAGTCCAGGAAAATAATGCCTTTCTTTACAAATCTCTGCAAGTTTTTAGGTTTTCAACCTTTCTCTTTATGACAGTTACCGGTATTTACAAAAACATCTTAACAACCATACCCTGCATTCACAATACTTACAGCATGGGATTACTTTACTTAATGCTAGGACTGAGTAAATATAGAATCTTGTTATTAATCAACCTCTTTTCAAGATATCTGTGCCAATACCATTCAGTATAAAGTGCAAACAGTGCACAAACATGTTGAAATGCAAAAATAAAAATGCACCTGATATCTGGAACTGTAGCATAACTACTTGGAACCCCGTTTTACAGTACAAGCTGATTTTTCAGAGTCTGAATTTTGGGTGCCAGCTCACTTTTACCCAGGTTGAGCATCACCTGCTGGACAAAAAGAAGGTGTTTTTCATGTACTTGGGATAGTCCAGGTGCAGGGCGTAAATCAGTCCAAAAAGGACACAGAAGGCCTGAGGAATGTTAGCCAGCTCATCCATCAACACACTCCCTTCCAAGATGATCCCCACTCTGGATGGGCTCAGCTGAGGATTTTCTTCATCGATGCAAAAGATTCCCACTGGAGTTTGACTGTGAATCCTTGTCAGTTGCGTCCTAAAAGAGAGAGAAACAGATTTAAATTTACCTTTAGATGTTAAGAATGAAAAGCCTCATCGAAAATAAACCGTACACTGAAAGTAATTATTGAAAGTAGAGGTCTTAATCTGCGCTGACAGGACATTTTACAACCTCACGGCGGAATCTGGCTCCAATAGTGGCCAATGGCGACTTTTTCCTCCCTTAAACTATCAGAATTATATCGGCCTTAAAAAAACAAGTGTTGGTCGACCTATAATTGAAAGGACAATAACATTGGTCTTAAATAAACTGCAAAATTTGGATCTGTGCTTACAAGTACGTAGCCCATTTGTTGAACGTGGAGTACGCTTTTGATAAAGATGGTGCACTAGTTAATGTCTGTGATATATTCTACATATATATATATATACACAGTAAACTGTAGTGGCATGCTGTTATGTTGATTTGATTGTCTACAGATTGCTCCTCTGCTGTCTGGCATGAGCCACTGCTCACGTCAGCTGTGTGGCTGCTCTATTGTTTAAATGGGCGCTGAAAAGAATAGCAAGGCACACACTGCGACCTGGCCACAAGTGCTTCCTTTTTAATTGTACAGCCAAAGTAAAATAATGAACATTAATTGAGCCCATTTTAAAAATATTTTTATAGTCTTTTCAGTTTATGTCAAGCCATTAACCAATAATGCAGATATTGAGATTGTTTCGTAAAAAAAGAAGTACAAGTCTTTGAAACACTGAAAAAGTTAGTAGCATATGATTTTTCCAGTGACGCAAAAATGGTCATTTAGCGTCACTGGAAGCTCCTTTTCAGACTCAGAAATACAAAGATTTCCCATCTCAGGGGAAAATGAGGGTGGGTTGCATGACCATTCAAAAATACTACCAGGTTTCTAATGATACAAAGATTAATGCAAATGGGTGAAGTATCCCTTTAATTACAAACTAATGATGATTGTGTGTGTGGGTGTGTGTGTGTTTGAATATTTTCTACTGTACTTGTGTAGGTATGTAAATACATGTGTGTATATGTATATATTTGTTTTTATTCTATATAATTCCCAGGGGTGCAAACTCATCAGGAATGAAAAGGTGACATGAATCCAAACCCCCTGGGGGGGTCAGGGGGCATGCCCCCCTCCAGGAAGATTTTTATTTTTAAATATCAGCTTTAAAATGTGAATTTACAGACAATTTTATCATTCAGACCTACTGAAGAAGCAGTGCAAACAATAAGAAAAACACAATTGCTTGTCTATATCTATGTTCTGTTCTGACTTTTTGATAAAGTTTCAGTGAAACATGAAGAACCCCATGATGCTCCCAACCTTCAGTCCCTTTTTATAAATGAGATGAATTTGCAGAACAGGGCTTACCATGTTCCACTAAGGGGTGACGTGAAGGACAGTCACTATGCAAGTACCTCTCAGGGCAGAGTCTGAGAGAACATAATACAGTCATCAAGTATGACAATATCATTAAATGTGTAACAGTATCAATATATGAACCTGATGTTTATCTCCTGCTGATTCTCATTAAGTTTATATTCCCTCTCTTATGTGTTGACCAGCTGTCACTTTAATGTTTCCTGAGATAATAATGAACCAGAAAGCTGTATGAAGTTACCTTCAAGCTAGCACACATTTCTCTCTCTCTTTACCTCTCTCTACCAAACAGTAAATATGATCAGACAGGATGTTTAACAGAAAGGCTGGCTTGCTAGCCAGACTCCGAATCTTCCCACAGTGTTTTCATGGAAAAATAACGTTATGTGCTGCACATGGCGACCGATTGAATCAGGTTTCATGCTTCTTGCGGTCGGCGCGGCGATATTGCGCAATCGCGGTCGGCGCGAGAATGGTCCACAGAGTGTCTGAGCGCCCAGCCGCGCACCTCCAAGATTTTTCTAACAACGCGGACGGGTTCGTGTCGACAGCGTTGCAATGATTGGCTACAGGGCCTGGAAGTACTTTCTGCAGGCCATGTTGAGCAATCAGACCGCTCTGACCGCAATCAGTATGAAACCACTCGACGTTAGCGGGACCGTGCTCGCCGGCCGCAAGAAGCATGACAGCTCGCGTCGCAGATTTACCCCCCAAATATTTTTATTGCAGATCTAAATGAATCACACTGGCCAGCTGTCGTGTGCTCATCAATGTGCCGAGTGTCGCGCCTGAGCGCCACAGAGGTGACAGCTCACACCTCCTGCACAATGTATGACAATTCATCTTCAGAAGATGAAGGAAAGAGAGGCCCTGTTTAATGCTCGTATTCAAATTAGTTTTCAACACATTTTGAATCAGCTAAAAATCAGCCATTTTCTCAGAACATTTCCATAGAGAGCCACTTTGCATCAGCAGCACCATGCTCCAGTGCTCTGGGAGACTTTATAGTCCTGACAGTTGAACACTGGATGACTGACAGCTGTCCTTCATCACAACAGAAATCCTCGTCCTCATCATCAAAAACATGACTTTGATGTGCGTCCTCATCTGGACTCTCCTCCTCTGCTGCTGCTTCACAGGTAAAGTCCAGAGAATCAAACTCCTCTCCTCTATGAACATCCGTCCCTCTGAAATGAAGCCCACTAAACCCTGATGCTGCTTTCTGTTTTTGTCTCTGTATCCTCAGAGTCCAGAGGACAGGTCACAGTGACTCAGCCTGCAGCAGTGAGCTCTGCTCTGGGAGCCTCCGTCTCCATCTCATGTAGAACCAGTCAGAATGTTTTTTATAGCAGCTACCACCGTTTGCACTGGTACCAACAGAAAGATGGAGGAACTCCTAAACTCCTCATTTACTTTGCTAGCACTCGAGCATCAGGGATTCCAGATCGTTTTTCAGGCAGTGGATCAAACTCTGCCTTCACTCTGACCATCAGTGGAGTCCAGACTGAAGATGCAGCAGTTTACTACTGTCAGAGTTTACATAGCATCAGCAGTCAGGATGTGTTCACACAATGAAAAAGCGTCGTACAAAAACCTCCCTCAGTCAGACTGAACAGAAACTGAACTGACTGCTGCAGCTGGAAGTTTCTGCAGAGACTGACACACTTCACTGAGGACACACACACACACACACACACACACACACACACACACACACACACACACACAGACCCTAATCTGATCAATAATCAAATCAGACGTTCTGCTTTCACTCCTCTTTTATTGAACAGACTGTTTCATCAACACCTGCAGTTCACAGAAGAACACCACTTCCATCAAAGACCAGAATAAACACACCATCTTTTAAATATCAAACATTTTCAGCCCACTTCTCCCCCCTCTTTACTCACCATGATGGTGACGTATCATTGCCGTCTTGGTAAGGACACATTAGTTGCACATTACTGCCACCTTGTGGTTGTGGACTGTTGATTGAGAAGTATTAATGCACTTATTCAAATAGGATGAAAGGGGAGAAATATGTGGAATGATAAACAGAATCAAGATGAAATCAAACTCTCTCTATGTGATCTGTTCATGATAGATATTAAAACAGTTATGTCACACATCTTTTCATAGTGTCGGCACATTCTTCCAACTTATACTGAACTATTTTTTGACAAGGTTACCAATTATCCATGGCGTTGAAAACAGTGGAGAGCAATAGACAAGTCATCCCACAAGTAAGTAGAATTATTTAAAGGTAGAATATTCTGTATAATCCACTTCACCACATGTTCCTCTAACTCTAACATGTGTCTCTAGTTCGAAAAAGTTTAAAATCCTGTCTTCATGTTTTCCAGCACTGCACCACGATTCACTTTTTTAAACTCAAGAATTCTTCTATCACTGCTTCAAAATATTGATGCAGAAAATAGTTTTCTAAAACTGTCTTTAAAGTCCCTGTAAACCAAAAAAAACAACAAAGTTTTTTAGTGTTTTATACAGAAGAAGAATGTATTATGAACCTCCAGGCCAAATTTCAGCAACGAAAAAGACCTATAAGTTTATAAAATGAAGCTTCAAAATCATGAAAAATGTAGCTGTTCTCTCTCCTCTGGGATGATGTGGGCGTGTCCATGGAATGCGCCGAAGCCACGCCCACTCGCGGAGAGACGTTCCCTTCTCAACTGTCAAAAATGTAAAAGACCTGACAATGGAGGCCTCAGCTCCTCTATCAGACCTGTCTGTCACAGAATGGTATTTTTGTTTCTCCTTCATCTTGGTTTAGTCTAGTAATGTGTAATGGAAGCCTGTTTCTCAATAGCATAGCTAGCCAAATGAAATAAGCTAAGCTAACCACAATAAACTAATATGTAACTTTACCACTTTCTGCCTTGCATTTATTTATGAACCAGGCAGCCATCCTCACACTATAATTGCTTTTGATTTGTTTTACTATTTGGTCAAGTTTAACATTTTTGTGATCAATAATAAGGGAAAACTAGTGCTCCATTTACAGCCTTCTGTTGAACCTGTTTTTTTATTTAGTCAGCTACACGCTTATCCATCAAAACTGATGAGTCATCAAAACATTCACCCCCCCCCCCCCCGTACAGTGTGTGTCCCTGAGGACAATCATTGTTTTTGTACCAGGCTGTAAACATGTTTAGTTCATGTTTTATTCAACAAATTATTGTATGTATATGAACTCCTTTGTCTCTACTTATGAATATACATTTTAATTATTTTTACCTTTTTTTTAACCAAATACTAATGCAGTTAATTTCTGATTGGGTAGGAAGAGTATTTACCTTTATAATTAAAGACAACTACCAGTAATGTCCCTGACAACTGAGCTACAATAAGTTTTAGAGCATGCCTTTTGATACTTGCTTTAGAGACAAAAACCCTTCCTTTATCTCTAATAATGTAAAGTGGAGAGATTTCTGCTCTTTCTGTTCCAATATCTGCCACAAGAAGTCCCCATAAACAAATTCAAAACCATCAAAATCAAGATTCAACCAGAGTAAATTACATTAATTACGTGTGATTAGAAAAATGTTTAGAAATCATTCAGAAATGTGGTCTTCCTAGATCAATATCACATAATATCGTCTAGTTTACCCATCTAAACTATACAAATGATGTGCTTTATCATCGAATATAGAAGAGTTTTAATGTTAACAATTAATAATATTTATCGAATATATGAAATTATGACAATATGAAGTGTGTGTGTGTGTGTGTGTGTGTGTCTGTGTGTGTGTGTGTGTGTGTGTGTGTGTGTGTGTGTGTGTCTGTGTGTGTGTCTGTGTGTCTGTGTGTCTGTGTGTGTGTCTGTGTGTGTGTGTGTCTGTGTGTGTGTGTGTGTGTGTGTGTGTGTGTGTGTGTGTGTGTGTGTGTCTGTGTGTGTGTGTGTGTGTGTGTGTGTGTGTGTGTGTGTGTGTGTGTGTGTGTGTCTGTGTGTGTGTGTGTGTCTGTGTGTGTGTGTGTGTGTGTGTGTGTGTGTGTCTGTGTGTGTGTGTGTGTGTGTGTGTCTGTGTGTGTGTGTGTGTGTGTGTGTGTGTGTCTGTGTCTGTGTCTGTGTCTGTGTGCGTGTGTGCGTGTGTGTGTGTGTGTGTGTGTGTGTGTGTGTGTGTGTGTCTGTGTGTCTGTGTGTGTGTGTGTGTGTGTGTGTGTGTGTGTGTGTGTGTGTCTGTGTGTCTGTGTGTGTGTGTGTGTGTGTGTGTGTGTGTGTGTGTGTGTGTGTCTGTGTGTGTGTGTGTGTGTGTGTGTGTGTGTGTGTGTGTGTGTGTGTCTGTGTGTGTGTGTGTGTCTGTGTGTGTGTGTGTGTGTGTGTGTGTGTCTGTGTGTGTGTGTGTGTGTGTGTGTCTGTGTGTGTGTCTGTGTGTGTGTGTGTGTGTGTGTGTGTGTCTGTGTGTGTGTGTGTGTGTGTGTGTGTGTGTGTGTGTGTGTGTGTGTGTGTGTGTGTGTGTGTGTCTGTGTGTGTGTGTGTGTGTGTGTGTGTGTGTGTGTGTGTGTGTGTGTCTGTGTGTGTGTGTGTGTCTGTGTGTGTGTGTGTGTGTGTGTGTGTGTCTGTGTGTGTGTGTGTGTGTGTGTGTCTGTGTGTGTGTCTGTGTGTGTGTGTGTGTGTGTGTGTGTGTGTGTGTCTGTGTGTGTGTGTGTGTGTGTGTGTGTGTGTGTGTGTGTGTGTGTCTGTGTGTGTGTGTGTGTGTGTGTGTGTGTGTGTGTGTGTCTGTGTGTGTGTGTGTGTCTGTGTGTGTGTGTGTGTGTGTGTGTGTGTCTGTGTGTGTGTGTGTGTGTGTGTGTCTGTGTGTGTGTCTGTGTGTGTGTGTGTGTGTGTGTGTGTGTCTGTGTGTGTGTGTGTGTGTGTGTGTGTGTGTGTCTGTGTGTGTGTGTGTGTGTGTGTGTGTGTGTGTGTGTGTGTGTTCATTCTGAAGTTATATCATGTGTCCCACAGATTTAATGTTATGTAAATAAAAAGGCTGGTGGGGTGCTTTAAAGTTCTATTGATTCTTGTTGGGCTCTTTATTTGATAGATATTAGATAGAGGAGGAAATCAGGAGAGAGAGTGAAATGCAGGAAAGGAGCCGCAGGTTGTTCTTAAACCCGGTCCGCCTGCTTGGAGGACTATAACCTCTTTTTTAGGAGTGCGACCTTACCACAAGGCCTTCTGTTTTGCAGCAGGTCCTTTGGGTCCTGTAGGTTGTGATATGGAGACAAAGGGGCAGAGGCATGATTAAATACAGAGAGGGACTCCTCAAGGTCTTTATGCATTTAGACCTTGATGTCCTGTGTATTTGTAGAACACATGTCTGAAAGTACTTCAACATGTTTTGGTTCTTCAGAATCACTGTTGCTACCACTGTCTCTACAGTGGATTTAACCAGCTTATATACAGACGTGTGGCATGTATTATGGTTTGAAATAATGTTGTTGAAGTGAAATGTGTATGTGTGTACAGTGGGTTTGTTTTCATTAGTATAATAACCAAGTGAAGTATTTGGTAAATATAGTTAAAAAAAGTCATGGTAACAGTTATTTTTGATAAAAAATACAAACTGAGATAAAAATATAAACTAAATGTAATGATTTGTTTTGTTAAACA
Source organism: Labrus bergylta (assembly GCF_963930695.1). NCBI lineage: Eukaryota > Metazoa > Chordata > Actinopteri > Labriformes > Labridae > Labrus > Labrus bergylta. Next base: position 32,312,437 of record NC_089202.1, read on the forward strand.
AAAGCTTGTTTTTTAGTTCAATCTACTTAATATTTCAATTGTTTCCACTAAATATTTTCTGTTGCATTGAACTCTAAGAAATGATTCATGGGGTTAGTAGAATACACTTCAAATAAATATGTTTTTCATCATCAAACAATAAGTTTGTTACTTGTACTAGATTTAGTAAGTTCACCACATTCTTAAAGGAGTATGTCAAACTCAGAGTGAAAGAACATTGTCTTCACTTATTGTTATATTGATTTCAAACAAAATGTTTCTGCATCCAATTAACATTTGTAGATATTAAGTTAGTATAACTGAATGACCTTCTCTTGTTCAATGTGTGCATCATTTCAAATTCAATTCAATTCAATTTTATTTGTATAGCGTCAACTTATAACAAGTGTTATCTCAAGACACTTTACAAAAAGCAGGTAAAATACCTTACTCATTGTTATGTTACAAAAAGCAGGTAAAAGACCTTACTCATTGTTATGTTACAAAAAGCAGGTAAAATACCTTACTCATTGTTATGTTACAAAAAGCAGGTAAAAGACCTTACTCATTGTTATGTTACAAAGATCCGGCCTATCCATCATGAGCACTTTAGCAAAGCAGCAAAAGTTACAGTGGTAAGAAAAAAACTGCCTTATTAAAAGGCAGAAATCTTCGGCTGGATCCCCGGCTCATGACGAAACAGCCTTCACAGGTCTAGACTGCACCGGGCTTGGAAAGGGATAGGGGGAGAGATGGGATAAGATGCAGGAAGAGGGATAGGGAGCAAGGGGGTGGGGGGAGGCAGACCGTCCATGAACAATCTGGTGGGGAGGGGGGGGGGGTTGTTCTGGCAGGCCGTCAACCAACGATCTTGAGGATCCTAAGAGAGCTCAAGAGCTCTCAGGAAAGTAGGTGGTTAGTGACTGAGATTTACAGATAGATACATGCAGTAATATGATGTACTGTATATGCACAGAGAGAGAGAGAGAGAGAGAGAGAGAGAGAGAGAGAGAGAGAGAGAGAGAGAGAGAGAGAGAGAGAGGAGCTCAAGGTGCCAGTTCCCCCGGCAGTCTAAGCCTATAGCAGCATAACTAAGAGCTGGTCTACACCAGCACTAACTATAAGATTTATCAAAAAGGAAAGTTTTAAGTCTATTCTTAAAAATACAGACTGTGTCTGCCTCCCGGACCCCGGCTGGAAGGCGGTTCCAGAGGAGAGGAGCCCGATAACTGAAGGCTTTACCCCCCATAGTACACTTAGAGACTGTAGGTACCACCAGCAGGCCTGCACTCCGGGACCGCAACGCTCTCAAGGGACAGTATGGCACTAGTAGCTCCTTAAGATAAGATGGTGCCTGGCCATTTAGAGCTTTATAGGTGAGAAGAAGGATCTTGAATTCTATTCTAGACTGTATAGGGAGCCAGTGCAGAGAAGCCAGGACAGGAGTGATGTGGTCCCATTTCCTGGTTCTGGTCAGTACACGAGCTGCAGCGTTCTGGACTAGTGATGTGAAAAGCAGTTCTTTTCAGTGTACTGAATCAGTAGAATCAGTTCAGTAAAGTGATTCGTTCAAATGATTCGTTCACCGAATCGTTCAGTACTTCTCTGCAGCTCTGTCTGTGAATCAGAATTTAATAAACTGAAACACGGCCGAACGTTTAGTTCTGCTCGCGATCGTACTGAGAACAGCCGGTGGTGAATAATAAACCAATGAGCTGAGAATTTAGTTGGATAAAGCCACAGTTTGCAAACTGAAAGCTGCTAAAACAATCACATTTATTTTCCCCGACCGTTCTGTTCAGTACGTTCAGTACACAAATCACTCACTGACTGTCTGACTGAGAGGAAGAGAGAGGAGGCGGAGCTCTCGTTCAGTTCGTTCACTGAACGAGAGCTCCGACGTGAATCACTGAACGAACTGAACGAGAGCTCCGACGTGAATCACTGAACGAACTGAACGAGAGCTCCGACGTGAATCACTGAACGAACTGAACGAGAGCTCCGACGTGAATCACTGAACGAACTGAACGAGAGCTCCGACGTGAATCACTGAACGAACTGAACGAGAGCTCCGACGTGAATCACTGAACTAACTGAACGAGAGCTCCGACGTGAATCACTGAACGAACTGAACGAGAGCTCCGACGTGAATCACTGAACGAACTGAACGAGAGCTCCGACGTGAATCACTGAACTAACTGAACGAGAGCTCCGACGTGAATCACTGAACGAACTGAACGAGAGCTCCGACGTGAATCACTGAACTAACTGAACGAGAGCTCCGACGTGAATCACTGAACGAAGTGAACGAGAGCTCCGACGTGAATCACTGAACGAACTGAACGAGAGCGCCGACGTGAATCACTGAACGAACTGAGAGGGAGAGAGAGACTCAGAGCTCCCGTTCAGAATCAGTACACACAATCACTTTCACCAGTCAGTCAATGATTTGTACGATCATTAATTAATAACAATTAAGCTGGGTGTCGCGAAAATGTATGTGCTTGTTGTTATGAAGCTTTCAGTTTGCAAACATTATCATGAATGACAATTAATTTAACTTAATATAGGCTACATGCAGAAAATATGCATGGCAACGAATATATCCTGTACCAGAACAGTTTTATTTTAAATTATATAAGCAGATTTTTAAAATAATAATATAGGCTAATTTAGGCTACTTTGTCGGCAAGGGCTGCTTTATTTAAACAAACTATGATTATATATTAGGCAGCTTTGTTTAATGTCTTAACTGTAGATGTAAATGCATGGCCATGCAAATTGTACACAAATATTGTCAATATAAAAAGTGTTTTTGTTGTTTTGTTATGAAACTATCTGTCACCTGGACTCAACCATTATTAGGGAGATGTGACCCCACAGAACAAGCACACACACACACACACACACACACACACACACACACACACACACACACACACACACACACACACACACACACACACACACACACACAGACACAGACTTACATTGACAGTTGTCAAAATCTGCAAAAAACTATGTCTCAGTTGACCTAACTTGACCCTCCACACACATACACACTTAAAAAATGCATTTTTACTGTAAACTTAAGGTCTCTCTACTGAATTTCCCCCTACCATCCCCCTCTAAGGTCCCTTCCCCTCCTCCCCTGTTACTTGGTATGTTCCCCTGATCACCCTGACCATGTACCCTCATGAACAAACACCCTTCCCCCATTATCAAAGGAGTAAGACAGTGAAAAAACAAGATGAGTGAGTCAAGAAGGAGAAGCGTTATCTGGACGCTATTTGAATTTATTCCACCAGCAGCCGCATCATGCACGATTTGCAAAGCAAAGCTCTCCACCAAAGGTGGGTCAACAGCAAATCTCCACAGACATTTAAAGTCAAAACATCCAACTGTGCAGCTTGAACAGGTAAGACAAGAGCCTCAGCCTGCTCCTACAGTAGAAGACAGCAGCAGCACCAGCACTGCTCCAGCCAGTACTCGCACTGCTGTATCCACACAAGGGGCAACAGATAGGCCCAGAGCAAGGCGTGCACAAGCCACCCTCACTCACTTTGTGTCGAGGCCTATCGACCCCATGAGGCAAAGGGCAATGGATGAGGTGCTGGCAAAGATGATTGCACTTGATTTGCAGCCTTTTTCCATTGTTGAAGATAAGGGGTTTCGGCAATACACAAAGGAACTGAACCCCAACTATGTTCTGCCAAGCCGCAAAACACTGTCAAATTCAATTATCCCAGAGCTGTACAGGAGGACACATGAAAAAGTTCAAGAAAGAGTGGATAAAGCTGAAGCAGTGTGTCTCACCACAGACTGCTGGACATCCAGGACAACAACTTCCTTCATGTCTGTGACATGTCATTTCATTTCTGACTTGAAAAATGTGTCCGTCCTGCTAGATTGTTTTGAAATGATCGACAGGCACACAGCTGACAATCTGGCAGAGCAACTTTTGAGGGTTGCAAGGGAGTGGAACATTGTGCATAAAGTTGTTGCCTGTGTCTCTGACAATGCTGCCAATGTTGTGAAGGCCATCCAGAACACAGGTTGGCCCCACCTATTCTGCTTTGCCCAATGCCCACACCCTGAACCTCATTGTACATAGTGGCATTGCTGCTATTAAACCTACAGTAGATAAGGTCAAGGCAATTGTGGAATACATGCACAAGAGCACAGTTGCCTCTGAAAAACTGAAGGCCACACAAAACCAGTTGGGGTTGCCAGAACTGCGTCTGAAACAGGATTGCCCAACTCGTTGGAACTTAACATATTACATGCTGGAGAGAATACTGCAGAACAGAGAGGCTGTCATCACAACACTGGCCTTAACAAATCCTAGACTGGCCACCCTATCTCCAGAAGAGTGGGAGGAGATGCAACAGGCCTGCAATGTTCTGAAGCCCTTTGAGGAGGTCACAGTTGAAATAAGCAGTGAAGGGTACGTGTTTTTCAATATTATTGCATTGTCGTGATAATACTGTGATTTTGAAGGCCTAATTTTCACTTGCACAGTCACATCAAAACAAAGTCATAAACCTGTCAATCAAGCTACTCTAGGTCATCACCACGGGAACTTGACTTCAGAGGAGCTTCAAAGGCTTTATCTTACTTCCTAGCTAGAGCTTTTCATTGCTATTTTTCAAACTAATGATTATGAATATGATCATTTTACAACGATTACTACTAATAGTTATACTGGTATTAATAATAACAACATGCATATTATTATCACTAAGAGGCCTAATCCTTCTTTCTCTTTCACTCAGGTATGTGACAGCTTCAAAAGTCATCCTTTTGGCAAGAGGTCTTCAAAAGATTGCATCAAGCCACCAACGAGCTGCTGGAAACCTCAGTGAACCAGTTAGGAAATTGGTGGACAACATCTGTTCCCAAATGTCTCACCGGTTCCATAAAATAGAGTCCCATGTTTTGCTCTCTGAGGCAGCAGCACTTGACCCGAGGTTCAAGAAGAAGGCCTTTCGGCAGGATGAGGCAGCTGACAATGTGTTTCATCGCCTCTGCAATTCTGCAGCAAGGATGACATTCCCCAACCAGCAGGCTGAGAGAGAAGAAGAGGGAGCAGAAGCACAAGAGTAGAGGAGAGTGCAGTCTGGAAAGAGTTTGATGAGCAGGTCTTTGGGCTTGTGACAAGCAGTCGCAATCCAACTGCAGATTCTGTGCTAGAGGTCCGTGGATTTATAGAGGAGCCTCTAGTGCCCAGGTCCTCAAACCCCCTCACTTGGTGGCAAAGTAGAAGGGTGGTATATCCCAGACTCTGTGAATTCATGAAGAGGAGACTCTGCATTGTGGCCACATCTGTCCCGTCTGAGAGAGTGTTCAGTAAAGCAGGGCAGATAGTTTCAGAGAGAAGGAGCCGGCTCAGCTCTTCAAAGGTCCGTCAGCTGGTATTCATCAATGCAAACCTGCACATGTAATCTTAATTGAAGATTATTAGAAGAAAATCAATGAATCTTAATTTTCACTGATATTCCCATTGTTTGCAACAATATTGCTCACCTGGCATGCTGGTGATTTTTTTGTTGTCTCTTGACTTTGTTTTGCACTACAGTTTATTTTGTTTGTGATTGCACATTTAAGTTAATATTTTGTTTGTGACATTTTTAAAATGTAGACCATTGTAAATAGTTTCTACCTTGTCTATTTAATATTTGTTTTTGCACTGTAGTTTTAGTCTATATTTACTTTTTTGTATTTTCTTTTTGATAGCCTATTGTTTTTTATCTTTTGAGTTTTTTTTAATTGCACTGTAATTTATGTTTCTCACTTTTATTTTTTATTGTTTTAATTTTATCTAATTAAAAATAATTAATAACCTAATATTTATTTGCGTACATCTTTTATTTGCGTAGTGAAACCTAAAATATGAAAAACGGGTGGTGAAAGTGATTGTGTGTACTGATTCTGAACAGGAGCTCTGAGTCTCTCTCTCCCTCTCAGTACGTTCAGTGAACGAACTGAACGAGAGCTCCGCTCTTCCTCTCAGTTCGTTCAGTGATTCACGTCGGAACTCTCGTTCAGTTCGTTCAGTGATTCACGTCGGAGCGTGATTCACGTCGGAGCTCTCGTTCAGTTCGTTCAGTGATTCACGTCGGAGCGTGATTCACGTCGGAACTCTCGTTCAGTTCGTTCAGTGATTCACGTCGGAGCGTGATTCACGTCGGAGCTCTCGTTCAGTTCGTTCAGTGATTCACGTCGGAGCGTGATTCACGTCGGAACTCTCGTTCAGTTCGTTCAGTGATTCACGTCGGAGCGTGATTCACGTCGGAGCTCTCGTTCAGTTCGTTCAGTGATTCACGTCGGAGCGTGATTCATGTCGGAGCTCTCGTTCAGTTCGTTCAGTGAACGTACTGTGAACGGGAGCTTTGAGACACGAGACGGAAGAGAGGAGAGGGCAACTGAAGTTGAGAAATGAACAACTCTTTTTAGTAAGTGATTCAGTTCAGTTCGTTCACCCAGATGATTCGTTCGTTTTGAACGAATCGTTCATGACCGACACATCACTATTCTGGACCAGTTGAAGAGTTTTTAGAGACTTACCAGAGCACCCTGACAAAAGAGAATTACAATAATCCAATCTGGAGGTAACAAATGCATGAACTAGTTTTTCTGCATCATTTTGCGACAGGATATTCCTGATCTTAGATATATTACGAAGGTGAAAATAGGCTGTTCTTGAATCTTGACTGATGTGAGAGCTAAAAGACATATCTTGATCAAATCGAACGCCTAGATTCCTAACAGTGGTGCTAGATGCCAGGCTGATGTCACTAAGGACAGTCAAATCACTAGAAAAAGTCTCTCTGAGGTTCTTAGTGCCTAGCACAATAACTTCAGTCTTGTCTGAGTTAAGTAGCAAAATATTTCTGGTCATCCAGGTCCTAACGTCCTTAAGGATCGTTTCTAGCTGACATAACTGACTGGTGCCATCGGGCTTCATTGATACATAAAGCTGAGTATCATCTGCATAACAATGAAACTGTATGTAACTGTATCCTCATAATATTTCCCAGAGGAAGCATATATAATGTAAAGAGAATTGGTCCAAGCACTGAACCTTGTGGGACTCCATGGCTAACTTTAGTGTGCATAGAGGACTCATCATTAACATGTACAAACTGAGATCGGTCTGATAAGTAGGATTCAAACCAACTTAAAGCAGTCCCTGTAATTCCAAGTAAATGTTCTAGTCTGTATAATAGGATCTGATGGTCAAAGGTGTCAAAAGCAGCACTAAGATCTAACAGGACGAGCACAGAGAGAAGTCCCCTGTCTGAAGCTAGAAGTAGATCGTTTGTAACTCTAACTAGTGGAGTCTCAGTGCTATGGTGGACTCTAAATCCTGACTGAAACTCCTCAAATAAACTGTTGTCATGGAGAAAGTCACACAGCTGATTAGCTACCACATTCTCCAGGATCTTTGAGGTAAAAGGAAGGTTGGATATAGGCCTGTAGTTAGCCAGAGTTCCTGAATCTAGAGTAGGCTTTTTAAGTAGAGGTTTGATTACTGCTACTTTAAATGACTGTGGTACATAGCCTGCCAGTAGAGACATATTGATCATATCTAATATAGAGTTGCTAACTAAGGGAAAGACTTCCTTAAACAGCTTGGTTGGGATTGGGTCTAAAAGACAGGTTGACGGTTTCGACGCAGAAATAATTGAATTTAGCTCTGAAAGGTCGATTGGAGAAAAACAGTCGAGACTAATATCTGGTCCTGGAACTGTCTCTGCCGTATCAGACGTATCTGCACCAGGTAAGGGCAGGAGGTTACTAATTTTGTCTCTGATGTCTAGAATTTTGTTGTTGAAAAAGCTCAGGAAATCATTACTGCTGAGGGCTAAAGGAATACAAGGCTCAATGGAGCCATGACTCTCTGTCAGCCTGGCTACAGTGCTGAAAAGGTATCTAGGATTGCCTTTGTTTTCCTCGATTAGAGAGGAGTAGTAGGCAGCTCGAGCGTGACGTAGAGCCTTCATATATCTTCTATGACTATCCTGCCAGAATAAACGGGATTCTACCGTTTTGGTCGAGCGCCATATTCTTTCAAAATTTCACGATGTTTGTTTTAGAGTACGGGTTTCTGAGTTGAACCATGGAGCTATTCTCTGCCGTTTGATAACCTTCTGTTTCAGGGGAGCAATCGAATCCAGAGTAACTCTCAGTGAATCCACTGCACTATCAACAAACTGATCTAGCTGAGAGGGACTAAAGCTATCATAAGAGTTTCCAACTGGGTTGAAACACGGTACTGAATCAAAAGCAGCTGAAATAGCTTCCTTAAATCTAGCTACAGCACTATCAGATAAACTTCTAGAGAGCACATTTTTATTAAGCAGAGATAATTCTCTTGATTTCATCTCTTTCTTCTCTTCTCTTTCTTTCTTTCAAAATTATTTTTATTGAGTTTTCTTGGATGCATGTTCAGTAAAGCTGTGCATCTTCACTGGTCTTATGATTCGATTCGATATCACGATGCATCACGATTCATCCTCAATTTTCTATATTACTGCACATGGCTACTTTTTCATAAACAGAGACAAACAGTCCAGAGAAAGATGTTTTTAAGTCTCTGTGTGTTTAGTTTATTATAAGAGAGAAAGATGTTTTTAAGTCTCTGTGTGTTTAGTTTATTATAAGAGAGAAAGATGTTTTTAAGTCACTGTGTGTTTAGTTTATTATAAGAGAGAAAGATGTTTTTAAGTCTCTGTGTGTTTAGTTTATTATAAGAGAGAAAGATGTTTTTAAGTCACTGTGTGTTTAGTTTATTATAAGAGAGAAAGATGTTTTTAAGTCTCTGTGTGTTTAGTTTATTATAAGAGAGAAAGATGTTTTTAAGTCACTGTGTGTTTAGTTTATAATAAGAGAGAAAGATGTTTTTAAGTCTCTGTGTGTTTAGTTTATAATAAGAGAGAAAGATGTTTTTAAGTCTCTGTGTGTTTAGTTTATAATAAGAGAGAAAGATGTTTTTAAGTCTCTGTGTGTTTAGTTTATAATAAGAGAGAAAGATGTTTTTAAGTCTCTGTGTGTTTAGTTTATAATAAGAGAGAAATATGTTTTTAAGTCTCTGTGTGTTTAGTTTATAATAAGAGAGAAAGATGTTTTTAAGTCTCTGTGTGTTTAGTTTATAATAAGAGAGAAAGATGTTTTTAAGTCTCTGTGTGTTTAGTTTATTATAAGAGAGAGAAAGATGTTTTTAAGTCTCTGTGTCTTTAGTTTATAATAAGAGAGAAAGATGTTTTTAAGTCTCTGTGTGTTTAGTTTATTATAAGAGAGAAAGATGTTTTTAAGTCTCTGTGTGTTTAGTTTATCATAAGAGAGAGAAAGATGTTTTTAAGTCTCTGTGTGTTTAGTTTATTATAAGAGAGAAAGATGTTTTTAAGTCACTGTGTGTTTAGTTTATTATAAGAGAGAAAGATGTTTTTAAGTCTCTGTGTGTTTAGTTTATTATAAGAGAGAAAGATGTTTTTAAGTCACTGTGTGTTTAGTTTATAATAAGAGAGAAAGATGTTTTTAAGTCTCTGTGTGTTTAGTTTATAATAAGAGAGAGAAAGATGTTTTTAAGTCTCTGTGTGTTTAGTTTATAATAAAAGAGAAAGATGTTTTTAAGTCACTGTGTGTTTAGTTTATTATAAGAGAGAGAAAGATGTTTTTAAGTCTCTGTGTGTTTAGTTTATTATAAGAGAGAGAAAGATGTTTTTAAGTCTCTGTGTGTTTAGTTTATAATAAGAGAGAAAGATGTTTTTAAGTCACTGTGTGTTTAGTTTATTATAAGAGAGAGAAAGATGTTTTTAAGTCTCTGTGTGTTTAGTTTATAATAAGAGAGAAAGATGTTTTTAAGTCACTGTGTGTTTAGTTTATTATAAGAGAGAGAAAGATGTTTTTAAGTCTCTGTGTGTTTAGTTTATAATAAGAGAGAAAGATGTTTTTAAGTCACTGTGTGTTTAGTTTATAATAAGAGAGAAAGATGTTTTTAAGTCTCTGTGTGTTTAGTTTATAATAAGAGAGAAAGATGTTTTTAAGTCTCTGTGTGTTTAGTTTATAATAAGAGAGAAAGATGTTTTTAAGTCTCTGTGTGTTTAGTTTATAATAAGAGAGAAAGATGTTTTTAAGTCTCTGTGTGTTTAGTTTATAATAAGAGAGAAATATGTTTTTAAGTCTCTGTGTGTTTAGTTTATAATAAGAGAGAAAGATGTTTTTAAGTCTCTGTGTGTTTAGTTTATAATAAGAGAGAAAGATGTTTTTAAGTCTCTGTGTGTTTAGTTTATAATAAGAGAGAAAGATGTTTTTAAGTCTCTGTGTGTTTAGTTTATAATAAGAGAGAAAGATGTTTTTAAGTCTCTGTGTGTTTAGTTTATAATAAGAGAGAAAGATGTTTTTAAGTCTCTGTGTGTTTAGTTTATTATAAGAGAGAAAGATGTTTTTAAGTCTCTGTGTGTTTAGTTTATCATAAGAGAGAGAAAGATGTTTTTAAGTCTCTGTGTGTTTAGTTTATTATAAGAGAGAGAAAGATGTTTTTAAGTCTCTGTGTGTTCCCTTCTCAGGACGTTGTAGCCTTTAGCTGTGAGCTTTGTTCAGGGTTATTTCAGACGAGTTGTGCTAAGTTGCTACTGCTGTAAACACCCCATTTCCTGATATGAATGTTTCACATTAAAAGCACTTCAACTACAGATAGGAAGGGGACTTTTATTGTGAAGAACTTGTCGAACTTGTGTATCATTGAAGGAACGCAGCTTTAGCGGAGGTGCACTTAGCGGTGATACTGTCGGGAGTCTACTGTGTTTACAGCCGCTCACTTTATCCCGAGTCACCGCCACAGCCCCCTTCTTTTAGTTATCCTGGACTTAAGACAGCGAGGCATCACTTTAAACACACCTTTACCTGTGATGAAGATGCTAACCCGAGCTGCGGTCGGCTAAAGAGACACCGAGTCAAGCCGTTTCAGCCTGCAGCGGAGCACTGTGGTCTGAGCCTGCAGGACCAGCTGACTCTGCTCATAAAGTCAGCAAGACCAGGACCGGGACTCAATTGATGTTGTTTTCTGTCACAAATCCCTCTGTTAGCCTACGTTACTTTCATTACACACCACCGTGTGTGTTTAGGTAAAACAAACTCACTCAACGCTGCTCAAAACAAACACATGTAGAGGTTAACAGATGCTTTTTTCTAACCCTCGTCATAATCGATTACTTCCTGTCCCTGCATCGATGCATCAATCGTCTAGTCTGCATCGCGATGCATCCATTAAATGATTCATTTCAACAGCCCTAATGTTCACATTGCAATTAAAAGTCACAACCCTGGATCTACCATACGGGCACGTGCCCAGGGGCCCCTGAGCACGCAAGGGCCCTCCACGACGGGAGTGGGGAAAAAAATATGCATCAGATGGCTAAACAAATTGATGACTGCAGACTTGTGTAAATCAGTGTGATGAAAGATACAACAGAAAACTCAAAGTACTTGGTGTTTTTCCATTCTCTGATTTTTTTGAAATTTTCAAAATCCAAAACAAAAACCAGAATTTACATTTTTAGACACTTCAAATCCATTATTACCCCTTTACCTTTTCTGAAGTTTATTTCCTTTTTAATATAGATGGACTGCAAACTGCAATGCACTTTACAGATTGGAATATCTTTCTCTCCTGGATTTCTCCTGAATGGAGGCTGTCAGCGTTGTGTGCCCGCGTGCTTGTGCTCGTGCCTAAACTGTACCGTGCAGAAGCACACCAACTATATGGCTTAAGCATGCTATGAAAACAAGCAGCCGATAGACTCCTCTCTGCTCTGACTGCAGCTGGGACTGCTGCGCGAGACTACTGTGAGACTGACCGCCTGTGAGTGCTTTGGGACGGGGGAGGGGCTCACGGCAGCACCCGCTGCTCGTTGAGGACAGTAACTGCAGAGCGATACGTGCTTTCACCTCAGAGTCTCCAAAACACCAGAAAAAGTCGCGAGATTTGTCGCTTGTAGATTTTGACATAAAAAGTTGACAGATTTAGCGAGAAAGTCGCCATCTTTGCAACACTAGGAAGATGAAGAGCTGAGAGGAGGAAGAGCTGAGGAAGATGAAGAGCTGAGAGGAGGAAGAGCTGAGAGGAGGAAGAGCTGAGGACGATGATAAGCTGAGAGGAGGAAGATGAAGAGCTGAGAGGAGGAAGTGCTGAGGAAGATGAAGAGCTGAGAGGAGGAAGAGCTGAGAGGAGGAAGAGCTGAGAGGAGGAAGAGCTGAGAAGAGGAAGAGCTGAGAGGAGGAAGATGAAGAGCTGAGAGGAGGAAGAGCTGAGGAAGATGAAGAGCTGAGAGGAGGAAGAGCTGAGAGGAGGAAGAGCTGAGAAGAGGAAGAGCTGAGAGGAGGAAGAGCTGAGAAGAGGAAGAGCTGAGAGGAGGAAGAGCTGAGGAAGATGAAGAGCTGAGAGGAGGAAGAGCTGAGAGGAGGACGAGCTGAGGAAGATGAAGAGCTGAGAGGAGGAAGATGAAGAGCTGAGAGGAGGAAGAGCTGAGGAAGATGAAGAGCTGAGAGGAGGAAGATGAAGAGCTGAGAGGAGGAACAGCTGAGAGGAGGAAGATGAAGAGCTGAGAGGAGGACGAGCTGAGGAAGATGAAGAGCTGAGAGGAGGAAGATGAAGAGCTGAGAGGAGGAAGAGCTGAGGAAGATGAAGAGCTGAGAGGAGGAAGAGCTGAGAGGAGGAAGATGAAGAGCTGAGAGGAGGAAGAGCTGAGAGGAGGACAATGAAGAGCTGAGAGGAGGAAGATGAAGAGCTGAGGAAAATGAAGAGCTGAGAGGAGGAAGAGCTGAGGAAGATGAAGAGCTAAGAGGAGGAAGATGAAGAGCTGAGAGGAGGAAGATGAAGAGCTGAGAGGAGGAAGAACTGAGAGGAGGAAGATGAAGAGCTGAGAGGAGGAAGAGCTGAGAGGAGGAAGATGAAGAGCTGAGAGGAGGAAGAGCTGAGGAAGATGAAGAGCTAAGAGGAGGAATATGAAGAACTGAGAGGAGGAAGAGCTGAGGAAGATGAAGAGCTGAGAGGAGGAAGAGCTGAGAGGAGGAAGAGCTGAGAAGAGGAAGAGCTGAGAGGAGGAAGATGAAGAGCTGAGAGGAGGAAGAGCTGAGGAAGATGAAGAGCTGAGAGGAGGAAGAGCTGAGAGGAGGAAGAGCTGAGAAGAGGAAGAGCTGAGAGTAGGAAGAGCTGAGAAGAGGAAGAGCTGAGAGGAGGAAGAGCTGAGAGGAGGAAGAGCTGAGGACGATGATAAGCTGAGAGGAGGAAGATGAAGAGCTGAGAGGAGGAAGAGCTGAGGAAGATGAAGAGCTGAGAGGAGGAAGAGCTGAGAAGAGGAAGAGCTGAGAGGAGGAAGAGCTGAGAGGAGGAAGATGAAGAGCTGAGAGGATGAAGAGCTGAGGAAGATGAAGAGCTGAGAGGAGGAAGAGCTGAGAAGAGGAAGAGCTGAGAGGAGGAAGATGAAGAGCTGAGAGGAGGAAGAGCTGAGGAAGATGAAGAGCTGAGAGGAGGAAGAGCTGAGAGGAGGAAGAGCTGAGAAGAGGAAGAGCTGAGAGTAGGAAGAGCTGAGAAGAGGAAGAGCTGAGAGGAGGAAGAGCTGAGAGGAGGAAGAGCTGAGGACGATGATAAGCTGAGAGGAGGAAGATGAAGAGCTGAGAGGAGGAAGAGCTGAGGAAGATGAAGAGCTGAGAGGAGGAAGAGCTGAGAAGAGGAAGAGCTGAGAGGTAGAAGAGCTGAGAGGAGGAAGATGAAGAGCTGAGAGGAGGAAGAGCTGAGGAAGATGAAGAGCTGAGAGGAGGAAGAGCTGAGAGGAGGAAGAGCTGAGAAGAGGAAGAGCTGAGAGGAGGAAGATGATGAGCTGAGAGGAGGAAGAGCTGAGGAAGATGAAGAGCTGAGAGGAGGAAGAGCTGAGAGGAGGAAGAGCTGAGAAGAGGAAGAGCTGAGAGGAGGAAGAGCTGAGAAGAGGAAGAGCTGAGAGGAGGAAGATGAAGAGCTGAGAGGAGGAAGTGCTGAGGAAGATGAAGAGCTGAGAGGAGGAAGAGCTGAGAAGAGGAAGAGCTGAGTGGAGGAAGAGCTGAGAGAGGAAGATGAAGAGCTGAGAGGAGGACGAGCTGAGGAAGATGAAGAACTGAGAGGAGGAAGATGAAGAGCTGAGAGGAGGAAGAGCTGAGGAAGATGAAGAGCTGAGAGGAGGAAGAGCTGAGAGGAGGAAGATGAAGAGCTGAGAGGAGGAAGAGCTGAGAGGAGGAAGATGAAGAGCTGAGAGGAGGAAGATGAAGAGCTGAGAGGAGGACGAGCTGAGGAAGATGAAGAGCTGAGAGGAGGACAATGAAGAGCTGAGAGGAGGAAGAGCTGAGGAAGATGATGAACTAAGAGAAGGAAGATGAAGAGCTGAGAGGAGGAAGAGCTGAGAGGAGGACGATGAAGAGCTGAGAGGAGGAAGATGAAGAGCTGAGGAAAATGAAGAGCTGAGAGGAGGAAGAGCTGAGGAAGATGAAGAGCTAAGAGGAGGAAGAGCTGAGAGGAGGAAGAGCTGAGAAGAGGAAGAGCTGAGAGGAGGAAGAGCTGAGGAAGATGAAGAGCTGAGAGGAGGAAGAGCTGAGGAAGATGAAGAGCTGAGAGGAGGACGATGAAGAGCTGAGAGGAGGAAGATGAAGAGCTGAGGAAAATGAAGAGCTGAGAGGAGGAAGAGCTGAGGAAGATGAAGAGCTAAGAGGAGGAAGAGCTGAGAGTAGGAAGAGCTGAGAGGAGGAAGAGCTGAGAGGAGGAAGAGCTGAGGAAGATGAAGAGCTGAGAGGAGGAAGAGCTGAGAGGAGGAAGAGCTGAGAAGAGGAAGAGCTGAGAGTAGGAGGAGCTGAGAAGAGGAAGAGCTTAGAGGAGGAAGAGCTGAGGACGATGATAAGCTGAGAGGAGGAAGATGAAGAGCTGAGAGGAGGAAGAGCTGAGGAAGATGAAGAGCTGAGAGGAGGAAGAGCTGAGAAGAGGAAGAGCTGAGAGGAGGAAGATGAAGAGCTGAGAGGAGGAAGAGCTGAGGAAGATGAAGAGCTGAGAGGAGGACAATCAAGAGCTGAGAGGAGGAAGAGCTGAGGAAGATGATGAGCTAAGAGAAGGAAGATGAAGAGCTGAGAGGAGGAAGAGCTGAGAGGAGGACGATGAAGAGCTGAGAGGAGGAAGATGAAGAGCTGAGGAAAATGAAGAGCTGAGAGGAGGAAGAGCTGAGGAAGATGAAGAGCTAAGAGGAGGAAGATGAAGAGCTGAGAGGAGGAAGAACTGAGAGGAGGAAGATGAAGAGCTGAGAGGAGGAAGAGCTGAGAGGAGGAAGATGAAGAGCTGAGAGGAGGAAGATTTGAGGAAGATGAAGAGCTAAGAGGAGGAATATGAAGAACTGAGAGGAGGAAGATGAAGAGCTGAGAGGAGGAAGAGCTGAGAGGAGGAAGATGAAGAGCTAAGAGGAGGAAGAGCTGAGAGGAGGAAGATGAAGAGCTGAGAGGAGGAAGATGAAGAGCTGAGAGGAGGAAGATGAAGAGCTGAGAAGAGAGGATGTGTGAACGAACAACTCAGGAAGCTTTCAGGGGCAGCCTGCCTGAAATTGTCAGAACATTTGCATGTGTGTAAACGGTTGATGTTTTACTACCTCTCTCACATTAAGAGCTCGAGCTGTTCATTGTTATAATTAAGTCAAAGTTACTTCATAGTTTGAGATCTGGGAAGAAAGATGTTTTAGTTTTTTTTTGGGTTGTTTGTTAATGTGACCTTACTTTCTTCATCATCTGTTTACAGTTCAATCACAGGATGAAGCACAGAGCAGTGAATCTAACGGGATGCCGCTGCAGCACCTTTGATGACCGTAACGGGTTAAGACAACATCAGGAAATATTTGATGTACATTACCTGGTTTAAAGTTTTAATAAATGGTGTTTTGGATTGATATGAAAATGACTTGGTTCATGTGTCTCTCTCTGCCCTCTGGCCTAACGTGATCTTCTATCACTGTGGTAAACATTTTGCAAGGGAGCACCAAAAAGTATCTTGTTCACATGCAGGGGTGTGTCCAGAGGGGCGGCATGGGCCCCCCTTTGACATCTGATCTGCCAACCCAGAATCCAAATCTATGATTGGCTGTTAGTCTAATCAGAGGCGGGACTTCAGATGAAATCAACAACTCTGACTGTTTTCAACAGGTTGCTGATAGTTCATTTTGTTTTTGTGCTTTCAGTTGTAAATGAATATTTTTCCCTTCACATAAGAATTTCCGAGGAAAAATTAATTATTATAAATTAAGTCGAGTCCCTAAAGCATCCAGCTTAGATATGTTGCCAAATTGTGTTACTTGCAAGGACATTAGTGGGGTTTGCCTCCTCAAACTCCATGCCACCCCCACCGGGTCAAATAATCTGGACACGCCCCTGTTCACACGCAAAACCTTCTCGTGCTTAAGGGATAGTTTCTTGTGCGCACGAGATAATTAACCGTGAGCACAAGATACTTTGATATCAATATTTGCCCTCATCAGTCTGAGCATTGTTGTCTCCAACACTCCACCAAAATAAACACAAATCACACCCACTATCTGTCCTGTTCACACCTTGCATCCCTCCTGGACGATGTGACAACAAAAGGACAGCACTTACAGTAAGAGCAGGAGTTTACACTTGGCATTACCAACACAATCTCCATGTAGTACTTGAGTTTAGAGTTCACTTCCCTGCCTCACTTCCACATGAGCGCCTGTGTGACAAACTATTTTATCATTTGCGTCTTTATTTTGTATGAATACTCAAAAATGTTTTTGTGAAAGAAGTGATTTTTGAGGATGTCCCTAAATTTGCCACAAGGGGGCCCTCTGTGCACGAGATATGCCTACACTTCTGCAGGCTTGTGATGAAAAGATGCAGACCAGGCAATGTTTGAATTGTTGCAATGCTTTAATTATCTGTATCTGCCCTGTCTCTCCACGTAAAGCATGCAAGACTGATAAACTATGGAGGAAACTGAGGTCTGGCTCTGCAGGGTGACTCTCTCCATAATTGGAGAACAGGCGCCCCCGTGTGGATCATATAGGAATGCCCCTGTTTAAAGGCCCAATATTATCAGAGACCAACGGCTGTGAAAGTTATGAGTATGTCAAAGACACAAGAAACAGTTTGGAGTCTTAAACTACAAAGCTAATGAAATCACCTCTCTGAAATTGAAACACTGAAGGAGAAAGGTTATAAATAAAAAAAAGGAGTTAAGTGTTAAGATATTTTCTAGAAACTAACAGCTATGAAAGTTGTGAGAGTATGTCAAAGGCATGTATACTGTCAGGTTGAGTAATTCTAGGACACAGAAACATGAGATGGTTATAGTTACTTATTGAATGACACAAACAGGGAAACAGCAACACACCACACAGAAACAATGAAGAAGAGGCACAGCTGAGATCATGACAAAGAAGCAGTTTGGAGTGAATATATAGGCCTACATTTATGAGAGAGCTACTCAATTCCTTTTTCAATGTGCACTTTGTGTTAAATGTAACAGTGTTGTTCCTTCTTCTTTATTTGTTTACTTGTTTCACTTTTATTTGTTAGTTTGTTAACACTTGTTGGACTGACAGTAACTGAGCCACATTAAGATAAAGAAAAATAAACTAGAAAACGTTTAGTCAAAGCTGCCGGTCCTGCTGGTCCTCCTCTCGTCCGGGTGAAACTGAGTAACCATGGCAACAGAAATGCATCACTGCTGATCCGTGGAAACAGACAGTTTCAGTTCTCAAGATACACATGTGAAAGTCTTACTGTGCTGAGCATGACTGAGTAACAAGAAGCTGCAGCAGTTTTTCTAAGAACACATTCAAAGATACGGATCACGATACTTATTTTTACAAGTCTGGCAATAAAAAAGCAAAACATCATGTTTTCTTTTTTCATAATTCTTTTTAATTTTGAGGTTATCACTAATAAAACAATGCACATATTTTCTTTATAAAAAGTGACACTGACGACATCTTACAAAAAAGACAGTTTGGGAAGATAAATTCTACATAGGCCTAATGGATTTCGAATCAAATCCTTAATGTTTAAAACAGATAGAGCAAATCTCTTCAAATACACAGAGTTGCTGTTTGTTATTCTGGAAGTGAAGCAAAGAAAGCTTTGAAAAACACTGGATTATCTCAGATTTGAGTCAAATAATGTACGTTTTCAGTCACATTTTTGAATCGTTGGGTCATGACAACAGGCTCCATGTTTAAATCATGAACCCAAATCCTTTGCAAAAAAAAGTACTGCATATATATTTAATCTAATCGATTGAAATTATCCATATCTCTATTGATCTTCTTTTTTTAAAAGGTTTTTTATTGATAACCTCGTGTGTTTTTTAATATTATGTTTATCTTTTATCATACTGCATTGATCATTACATGTATTGTTATGTATTGTTATAAACTCTAATATTTAAAATCATCCACTGAAGAGAAAATTCCTCATCAAGCTTGACAAACTCTTTTAATTTTAAATTCATATTTTTTGTATAGTTTGCTTGAGGTAGATTTACATATTTCGCTTCAGTTGACTGACTCTGTGTGTTTGCATATCTGTCCTCCCTCTCTGCTCTCGGACGTTAAGAGGCCGGTGTCGATCAGCGGCTGTTTGAGGCCTTTCAGAGACGCTGACATACGATGATGATGATGATGTCATTGATTCTACACCTGGTCACCTTTGGGCTCCTTGTTCAGGGTGAGGCCAGGTTCACTACAATAATCACTGTTATGGAGAAAAACTTAAAGAAGCAGCATTTACCTTTTTTCCACCGTTTCTCTAAAGTTAAGAAAGCAAAGATTCTGTTTGGATGTTGTTCATCTTTCTCCATCTGTTTCAATAACCTTCTCCTTTTTTTTCATGTTTCTTCAGGTTCATCAGGAGACATCCTCCTGACTCAGACTCCTGGATCTCAGTCTGTTGTTCTAGGACAGACTGTCTCTATCAGATGTAAAACCAGCACAAGTGTTAGTACTTACCTCCACTGGTATCTTCAGAAACCTGGAGAAGCTCCTAAACTCCTGATTTATTCTTCTACAAGCCGTCAGTCTGGAGTTTCTACTCGTTTTAGTGGAAGTGGATCTGGAACTGACTTCACTCTGACTGTTAGTGGAGTCCAGACTGAAGATTCAGGAGATTATTATTGTCAGCAGGGTTACAGCTACCCGTTCACACAGTGATACAACGTCGTACAAAAACCTCCGTCAGCTGAAGAGGAACTGATCTGACTGAACAGCTGCAGAGAAACTAAAACAAAGTTCCATGAAACACAACATAGTTTAAAATCAATTAATTTAAACTATAAACTCTAAATATTCTGCACATTAAGAAGATCATCTATTTTAATTCTTTCAATAAATACACAAGGGTGTTTGATGTTACAAGACCCGAAACCCCCCATGAACCCAGAAAACATCACTGATGATGAGTTCTAGCCCATCTGTAGGATGTATCTTTTATCTATCTTTACACACACACGTACATTTTATCCTAATAAAACATATTTTGTAGTTTAGTTTCTATGATATCACGCTTTATTTAACAGATTTTCAATATTTCTTTGAGCTAAAACACATTCATTTAGATGTTTTCCTCTCTTTTCTATTGATAAACATAAACCATGAGACATGTTAAAATCCTGGTCATTAACATTTTCAGTAAAAAAGCTGATTTGATGATTTTCATTCAGTTGTTTCAGTCATTAAGGCGTCCATATCGATTGTTAGAAAAACCTTGTGAATAGAACATTATTTAGCAGCTGTCTTTGAGGTTGTCAAAGTGTGATTTATGTGGATCAAATATAAAAATCTGTATTTTAACATTAGGTTTAATATTCATACAGAAACTTACTTCCAACATCCAGTCTGGTTCCTCCACCAAAAGTCCACCACAGTGGTACAAAGTCATTGAGCGGCCGTACAAAAACCTCTCACTGTAGAGACACACGGCTCTCTGACTTTAACACACTGAACTCAAACTAGCACAACTCCACATGTCACCTTACCATGAGAGTGAAAATCATCTATTTCCCAACAAATAAAAACTCTGGCTTCAAACATTTTACCTTCATTTAAATTCAGTCTGTGTTTCTGTTTTAAACTGAAATCCTTTAAAGTCAAATGTTGTCTTTATTCTTTCTAAAACAAACGATTTAAAAGTTAAAGGTCAGTATTTTCTTTTCCTCCAGGCTTGAATATGAAGACAAAAGACACCAGAATAACTTACTGATTGAATGAAAAGCTGAATATGTGACTTACTTCCAATATCCAGTCTGGTTCCTCCACCGAACGTGTACCACAGTGATACAAACTGATGGAGTCGTCGTACAAAAACCTCTCGCTGTAGAGACACACGGCTCTCTGACTCTGACACAAACACAGACACCTCAATGAGTCTCTGCCTGCAAGACCTCTGAGACCAAATGAAAACAGAATCTAAAAAGATTATAACAGATTAAAGAATGTCTTTCTTTGAGATATTTAAATCTTTGAATTATTTTTAAATCATTTTCTCAAGAATATTATTAATTACAACTCCTGATTTATATCAGGATAAATGTTTCTAGAAGCATGAACATGAAATCATATTAAAGTTGTTTTGAAAGTTTTCTAATGAATTGTATAATTAATTGATTGATTGATAAACAGAGTAATGAGAGTGATCCCTGTTGGAGTCAGTCAGAACATTTCCATAGAGAGCCACTTTGCATCAGCAGCACCATGCTCCAGTGCTCTGGGAGACTTTATAGTCCTGACAGTTGAACACTGGATGACTGACAGCTGTCCTTCATCACAACAGAAATCCTCGTCCTCATCATCAAAAACATGACTTTGATGTGCGTCCTCATCTGGACTCTCCTCCTCTGCTGCTGCTTCACAGGTAAAGTCCAGAGAATCAAACTCCTCTCCTCTATGAACATCCGTCCCTCTGAAATGAAGCCCACTAAACCCTGATGCTGCTTTCTGTTTTTGTCTCTGTATCCTCAGAGTCCAGAGGACAGGTCACAGTGACTCAGCCTGCAGCAGTGACCTCTGCTCTGGGAGCCTCCGTCTCCATCTCATGTACGACCAGTCAGGATGTTTATGTCTATAGCAGCTACCACCGTTTAGCCTGGTACCAACAGAAAGATGGAGGAACTCCTAAACTCCTCATTTACTATGCTAGCACTCGAGAATCAGGGATTCCAGATCGTTTTTCAGGCAGTGGATCAAACTCTGCCTTCACTCTGACCATCAGTGGAGTCCAGACTGAAGATGCAGCAGTTTACTACTGTCAGAGTTTTCATGTCATCAACAGTCAGTGGGTGTTCACACAGTGAAAAAGCGTCGTACAAAAACCTCCCTCAGTCAGACTGAACAGAAACTGAACTGACTGCTGCAGCTGGAAGTTTCTGCAGAGACTGACACACTTCACTGAGGACACACACGCACACACACACACACACACACACACACACACACACACACACACACACACACACACGCACACACACACATCATTTTTCTAATACTTTAACAACTTTCCTGAACTCTTAACGCACCAACACACCTACAACACACAAATGGCAAAACGCCATAAAACATAACACCGCACCGTCTCCCGTTACCCAGCATTTTCCTCGCTAATGTGCGGTCTTTGGTGAACAAAATGGACGAGTTACGACTTCGCATCATCCACAGCAAGAGAATTATGGACTGTAATGTCATGATCTTCACGGAAACATGGCTAAACAACGGAGTACCGGACGATGCTATCAAGCTAGCCGGTCGCCACACACACCGAGCAGACAGAACAGCAGAGGACTCCGGTAAGACCAGAGGAGGAGGGCTGTGCATCTATATTAACAAAGCTTGGTGTACAGACTCTGTCATTACTGGGAGACACTGCTCAGCTAACATTGAGTTTCTCATGGTTAAATGTAGACCTTTCTATCAGCCAAGGGAGCTCAGCTCCACTATTGTAACTGCAGCCTACATCCCCCCTGATGCCGATGCTAAAGCTGCTATGAAGGAACTTTACACCGCTATCAGTAAACAACAGACTGCTCACCCGGAGGCTGCATTTATAGTTGCAGGTGATTTTAATCACTCAAACTTAAAGACAGTGCTCCCTAAATTTCACCAGCATGTTTCCTGCAATACAAGAGGAAACAAAACTCTGGACCATGTTTACACAAACATCGCAGGAGCCTACACCACGACCCCCCTCCCCCACCTGGGACAGTCAGACCACCTTTCTTTGTTCCTCATCCCCAAGTACTCCCCACTCATCCAACGTGTGAAGCCATCAGTGACAACGATTAAAGTGTGGCCAGCGGGGACAGACTCTGTACTTCAGGACAAGTTCCATCACACAGACTGGAGTATGTTTGCTTCTCAGGCTACCTCGGGCTCTCACACAGACATTGACACCTACACTTCTTCTGTGCTGGATTATATCAACACCACCATTGACAGTGTTACAACATGGAAGCAGATCACCACGTACCCAAATCAGAAGCCATGGATGAACAAGGAGGTGCGCCTCCTGCTGAAGGCCCGCAACACCGCCTTCAGATCAGATGATACAATGGCCTACAGCGTATCCAGGGCAAACCTGAGGAGGGGCATCATCAAGGCCAAGCACTGCTACAAGCTGAAGGTTGAGGAACACTTCTCCAACTCCGACCCCAGACGCATGTGGCAGGGCATCCAGGCCATCAGTGACTATAAACCCAGAAACTCCACCCCGATAACCACAGATGTCTCCTTCCTGAACGAGCTAAATCACTTTTATGCTCGTTTCGATAGAGACAACAGAGAGACACAGACCACGACCAGACCTCCTGCAGACAACCAGCCCCTCTCACTCACCTCCACAGACGTCCACGCTGCACTGAGCCGGATCAACGCTCGAAAGGCTGCTGGTCCAGACGGCACCCCGGGCGCGTGCTTAGAGCATGTGCGGAGCAGCTCACTGGGGTTTTTACGGACATCTTCAACCTGTCCCTCGCCCAAGCAGCTGTGCCAGCATGCTTCAAAGCCACCTCCATTGTCCCAGTGCCGAAACACTCCAGCCCGACAGGCCTGAACGACTACCGCCCTGTGGCACTCACACCCATCATAATGAAGTGCTTTGAGCGACTGGTCCTAGCACACCTGAAAAACTGCCTCCCACCCACACTGGACCCATTCCAGTTTGCCTATCGCAGCAATAGGAGTACAGAGGATGCAGTCTCCACTGCGCTGCACTCTGTGCTCACTCATCTGGACAATAACAACACATACGCACGAATGCTGTTTGTTGATTTTAGCTCAGCATTCAACTCTGTCATCCCCTCCAAGTTAAACACTAAACTCGGAGACCTGGGCTTCAACACCTCCCTCCGTCACTGGATAATGGACTTTCTGACCAACAGACCCCAGTATGTTAGGTCAGGACACACCTGCTCCACCACCATCATACTCAACACAGGCGTACCACAGGGCTGTGTGCTGAGCCCATTCCTCTACTCCCTCTTCACCCACGACTGCAGACCTGTACATGGATCCAACACCATCATCAAGTTTGCGGACGATACAGCGGTGATTGGCCTCATCAGCAACAACGATGACACGGCCTACAGGGAGGAGGTACAGCATCTGGCCGCCTGGTGTGCTGACAACAACCTGCTCCTCAACACCAGCAAGACGAAGGAGATCATCGTGGACTTCAGGAGAGAAAGAGGAAGCACGCACAACCCCATTCACATCAACGGGATGGCTGTTGAACGTGTCTCCAGCTTCAAGTTCCTGGGGACCCACATCACAGAGGACCTCTCCTGGTCCACTAACACCTCCAGTCTGGTTAAGAAGGCTCATCAACGCCTCTTTTTCCTGAGGACACTGAAGAGACACCACCTGTCCTCAGCTGTACTGATGAACTTCTACCGCTGTGTGATCGAGAGCATCCTGACCAGCAGTGTCTCAGTCTGGTACGGAAACTGCTCTGTCGCAGACCGTAAGGCGCTACAGCGGGTGGTAAAAACCGCCCAGCGCATCACAAGGTGTCCACTTCCTGCCATTGAGGATGTCCAAAGAACACGCTGTCTGCGGCGAGCTCACGGCATCCTTAAAGACTCCTCCCACCCTGCCCACAGACTGTTTACCCTCCTGCCCTCCGGCAGGCGCTTCAGAAGCCTCCGGACCAGAACCAACAGACTGAGGAACAGCTTTTTCCCCAGAGCTGTCTCTCTACTGAACTCTACCCCCTGAACTCTGAACTCTGTCTCTCTCTCTCTCTCCCTCTCTCTCTCCGCCCCCTGCTGACCCCCCCCCCCCCCTTTCCCCTGCACATCACCTCACACCCATCATCCCCCCACCACTCCTCCTGGTCACACACACACACATCTCTCATCCATCTGTATTATTGTATTATAGTATGTTCATATCACCTCAATAAGTTATCGACCTGTACAATATGTCCATATTCTGTATATTATCTGTAAACTAGTATAGCATGCTCACTGCACCTTAATCTGTATATTATAATCCTAAGAATATACTTATATTTATAGCATTTATTTATATTTATAGCATCCCATTAATCCATCCATCCATATATACCTAATAATTCACTTTTTTTAGTCGACATCTGTAAATTTTGTAATTACTGTACATAGCACAGACTCTTGCACTTTCTGCTTATTTGCACTTCTGGTGAGATGCCAAACCTCATTTCGTTACTCTATACTTGTATATGTGTAATGACAATAAAGTTGAATCTCATCTCATCTCTCATATATGTATTACAAAAAAGGAATGACCCATTTCAGAGTAAATGTACTGTTTATGAAAAAAAGAAGACAGAGACAGAATTGCTACAGTAAAGGCTTTATCTGCAACAGGACATTACTGCAAGATAACAAAAATATACAGTATAGCTGCCATATATTGTAATATTGGATGTGAAAATACAAAATATACAAACAGAAAAAGCCACAGAAGAATAAAGAAAGAAAAAAAAGTCCTCTTCTAATCTGCCCGGTCTTCTGCATTTGGTCACGTTCTCATCCACATCACACCTGATATCTTCTCTGGCAAGGCATCTTGGGAAGAATCTTCTGGCATGCCTTATCCACCCCTGGCAGTGTTCAGCTGTGATGTCTTGACATGCAGCATCCATTGCATCCAGGAGGGACATTTGGTCCTGTGGGCGACGCTCAAAAACCTTCCATCTCCAGGCTGAGAAAAACTCCTCAATGGGGTTGAGGAAAGGAGAGTAAGTGGCAAGGAAAAGGGACATCGTCCTCGTATGGGTGTCAAACCCGGCTATGACTGCACAGGAATGGTGGAATACCACATTTATTGGAAAGTGGTCTCCCACCTGTCCCCTTTCTGCCTCTGCCACCAGTCTTTTGTGCAGGTCGTCTAAAAACAGGAGAAGGTGGTCAGGGGCCGATCTCACATTTATGCAGGAGTGTACCATTTTTGGAGATTGCGGCGCACATGGTGATGTTGGCTCCTCTCTGGCCCAGGACGGTTACTGTGGCCCTTTTGGAAATTATGTTTCTTCCACGCCGACGCCTTTTTGCCAAGTTGTAGCCAGCCTCGTCAATGTAGATCATTTCATGTGGGACTTGATTGGCCTCTATCTCCATGACTCTCTGACAGTAATCAGACACAGTGTGTGTAAATGCTTTGCTGTAGACCTACTGTATGTCCTCCTGTACTCCAGGTTTATAGAGTAGTTTACTGCAAACACACTATGTATAGTACAGTAATGACTGTATTGCATAACCTTACCTGGATGTATTGGTGACAGAGTTCTTTGATGCACTCGCTGTTTATTTCAAAATGAACTTTGTACACTGTAAGCCCGGATGAGTTGAATTTACTTCAAAAAATTGAGGAATGTAAGCAATGTATAATGAAAACTTGAGTGAATTTAACTTAAGTTTTTAAGTACAACAAACTAAACGCCAAGTTGATTGAACTTAAAATCTTTTGTAATGTCAATTGCTTTGCATAATTATTACACTTATTATGTTAAGCCCATTGCACTAAATCACAAGTCGGTTTTACTTCAAATCTTTTGTAAAATTAAATTAAGTGTTACGGTTAGTACAAATTCTGGACCCAAAAGCACGACTCAGACAGGCAGGATAAAGTTTACAAAAAGATTTATTTCCAAAATGTGACTCCAAAAGTTCAAGGGGGAGGGGTAGTGCGAGGTTCCAAGTGGCAGTGTCCGTGATCCCAGTGTGGTGTCCAAAAAGCACAGGTGAGGTGAAGCAAAACACGAACAGCGATCTGGCGCAAGGCAGAGAAGAAAAACCAGGTGAGCTACACAAGCTATAACACGAGAACTAGTCATCCAGAGAAGCCAAGAGAGTACAAACCACACGAGCTGGTGAAACAATCTGGCACCGAGGTGAAGCAGAAGGAAGTCTTTGCAGTCGAGATCCTGATGACCAACTAGCTGCACCTGGCGCCGCCTGAGAACATGAACCCCGCCCACCAAACTCACACAGACAGGGGAGAGACACATGAGGATTAAACAGACAGGGAATGACAAACAACACCACAAAAAGGGAAGGGAGGGCTGCCATGATGTGAATCATGACAGTACCGCCCCCTCAACGACCACCTCCAGGTGGTCTACCTGGCTTGTCATGGTTTCTCTGATAAAACTCCCTGAGGAGTGCGTTGTCCAGAATGAGCCCCCGGGCGATCCAGCTCCTCTCCTCAGGCCCGTAACCCTCCCAGTTGGCGAGGTATTGGTAACCACGCCCCCTGCAGCGAACGTCCAGTATCCGCCTGACCGTATAAGCAGGGTGCCCATCAATGAGCCGGGGCGGTGGAGGGGCGACGGAAGGAGGGCACAGAGTGCTTGCAGACACTGGCTTTAATTGAGAGACGTGGAAGGTTGGATGAATCCTGAGAGATTGAGGGAGCCTGAGGCGAACAGCAGAAGGGTTAATAACAGTCTCTACTTCAAAAGGCCCAATAAACCGGGGAGCGAGTTTCTTGGAGGCCACACTGAGAGAAATGTCCTTTGAATTCAGCCAAACCTTTTGACCCGGTCTATACACAGGAGCAGGTCTCTGCTGCCGGTCAGCCAACCTCTGATTCTGTTCACGGGTTCGCAGGAGCGCAGCTCTGGTCTCCCTCCAGACTCTGCGGATCCTGCGCAGGTTGTGCTGAACCGAAGGTACGGCGATATCGACCTCCTGGACTGGGAAGAGAGGTGGTAAATAACCCAACGATGCTTCGAATGGTGTCATACCTGTAGCCGGAGAGGTCAATGAGTTGTGGGAATATTCCACCCAGGTGAGCTGTGTGCTCCAAGAGGCTGGATTACGGGCACAGACACACCTCAGCGCCGCCTCTAAATCCTGATTAGCCCTCTCAGTTTGTCCATTGGTCTGGGGGTGGTGACCCGATGACAGGCTTACAGTCGCTCCCAGTGCCCGACAAAACTCCCTCCAGACGTGAGAGGTGAACTGGGGACCCTGTCCGACACGATATCCAAGGGGATGCCATGGATGCGGAAAACATGGTTCACCACCAGATCCTCAGTTTCAGCAGCAGAGGGC
This sequence comes from Labrus bergylta, assembly GCF_963930695.1. Lineage (NCBI taxonomy): Eukaryota > Metazoa > Chordata > Actinopteri > Labriformes > Labridae > Labrus > Labrus bergylta. The sequence goes on from NC_089202.1 coordinate 32,340,020, forward strand.
AGTTTAGGAAGGGCCACGAAGTGCACTGCCTTGGAAAAGCGATCCACAATAGTTAATAATGTGTCGTTACCTTGGGAAGGTGGTAGGTCCCGTCACAAAATCCAAAGCTATATGAGACCACGGGCAGCCAGGCACTGGGAGAGGACGGAGGAGGCCAGCTGGCAGGCGATGAGAAGCCTTTCCTCGGGCACAGACTGTACAGGCCTTGACATACTCACGGGTGTCTGCCGTCATGGTGGGCCACCAGAAGGTTGGCAGGCAAACCGTGATGCGTGACACCACTGAAGTACGTGAGGACGGACAGAAACAGGTACAAACAAACGATCCGCGGGACCCCCACCGGGATCAGGGTTAGTGATGAGGGCGGTCCTAACCAGGGATTCAATATCCCAGGTTAACGAGCCTACCAGGCATGATGAAGGAAGGCTAGTGTCTGAGACTGCAGCTCTATTAATGTCATCCTGAAATTGTCTGGAGAGAGCGTCAGGCTTTACATTCTTACTTCCGGGCCGGTAAGTGAGGGTAAACTTAAACCGGCCAAAAAACAAAGCCCACCGGTTTGTAGAGACGTTTAGCACTTTGAATGTAAGCAAGCTTTTTGGGGTCAGTCCATACCGTGAAAGGTGTCGCAGCTCCCTCCAGCCAATGTCTTCATTCCTCCAGGGCCAGTTTGACAGCCAGCAACTCCCTGTTGCCAACATTGTAATTCCTCTCCGCCGGTGATAGTTTCTTGGAAAAGAAAGCACAGGGGTGTAATTTGTCATCACCTGCAGCTCTTTGTGACAGGACAGCTCCCACGCCAATATCCGATGCGTCCACCTCCACAACGAACTGGCGAGAGGGATCAGGCTGTACCAGGATGGGGGCTGGGGAGAACCGTCTCTTTTTTTTTTTGTACTTTATTTTTCCAAAAGTAAATCACCAGTGTGACAAAATGAAAAGACATACGTAAAGCATACTATAAAAACAAAAACAAAACAATCAGACAAACCAGTCATGGGTATGTAAACCATCCCACTTAAAAAAAGAATAACACTAGTATATAAATAAGCAATAACAAATAAACAAACAAACAAACACACAAGACAAAACAAAAACCCTGCTGCCCATGGTACGACCCCCGGTTCCACAACTGGGACCGATAACTTCAGATTAAGTTCAAGTAAATACAGTAGTAAGGCAAGGCAGTAGTAAGTAGTAAGCAAGGCAGTAAAAATTCATGTTAGATAAACAGTCAGATTAAAAAATGTCTTAGACATAATACATGATTCATTCATACATAATTCATTGTGAAAGCATATTTAGAAATACAAGCAATAGCAATAAAAAAGTAACTGACAGTCGACTGTTTACAAAACATGACGACAATGACATCAACATAAATAAGTATATATACATAAAGAATAATTGCCTCTTGAGTTCCCCAAATGCCTCTTCTGCTGCAGGTGACCAGACAAAAGGAACAGACAGTGAAGTCAATGGGGCTACTACTTGACTATAATTCCTCACAAAACGACAGTAGAAATGAGCAAACCCCAGAAACCTCTGGAGCTCTTTCCTTGAGGTGGGTTGAGGCCAATCCGTGACAGCTTGGACCTTAGCAGGATCCGTCCTCACCTGCCCACTCTCCAGGATGTACCCCAGGAAGGAGACAGAAGCAGCGTGAAACTCACACTTCTCCCCCTTCACATACAGTTTATTCTTACAACCTCTGAAGGACCTGCCGCACATGTACCACGTACTCCTCCAGGTTTTGGGAGAAAATCAAAATGTCATCTAGATAGACAAACACGGATCTGTTCAAAAAGTCTCTTAAAACGTCATTCACCATGGCTTGGAACACAGCAGGAGCATTGGTTAGGCCAAACGGCATGACTAAATACTCAATGTGGCCTAAAGGAGTGTTGAAGGCAGTCTTCCATTCATCGCGCTCCTTTATGTGCACCAAGTGATAGGCATTGCGCAGGTCCAACTTAGTGAAGATAGTGGCTCCATGCAGGGGTTCAAAAGCAGAGTTAATGAGAGGCAGAGGATACTTGTTCTTGATAGTAATGTTGTTTAAGCCACGGAAATCTATGCAGGGTCTCAAGGTTTTATCCTTCTTGTCCACAAAGAAAACTCCTGCACCCAGAGGAGAAGAAGATGGTCGGATAATACCTGAGTTTAGAGACTCTGTGATGTAGTTCTTCATGGCTCCACGTTCCGGGGCAGAGAGGTTGTAGAGCCTGCTTGTTGGTAGAGGGGCTCCCGGTAACAGTTCTATGGAGCAGTCGTAAGGCCTGTGAGGGGGTAATGACAACGCTCTCTGCTTGCTGAAAACCTCAGCAAGGTCGTGATACACTGAAGGCACAGAGGAAACGTCAATGGGTTCTGGTGGAGCAGCACTGATAATATCAGAACACAGAGGCTGAGCAGACTTTAAACAGGTAGAATGGCAGAAAGAACTCCAGCTAACTATCTTACCGGCAGCCCAATCAATAACCGGATTGTGAATCTGAAGCCAGGGTAGGCCGAGCACTAAGGGAGCATTTGAAGAGTGCATAATGTGGAAAGTCAAACTTTCACGGTAGTTGCCAGCTAACAAGAGAGAAAGTGGCTCGGTCTGATGAGTGATGGTAGCTAGCCAGTCCCCATTTAACAGACAGTGGTGTATCAATGAGATCAGTAATAAGCTGGGCTTCTTTAACAAACATAGAATCGAGGATGTTAGAGTCTGAGCCAGAATCAACAAGAGCCTTAAACTTATAAGAATTACCATTTACAAGTAAGCAAGCGTCTAAGTGTATGCGTCTTCGAGGTAAACTAGGAACTACAGTGCTACTCACCAGAACCTCGTCTGTGACTGGTGAGGTGTTTAAACGCTGGGGGCAGGCAGCAATCATGTGTCCAGAGTTTTTCTTGAAAACGCCTGTTGCGCTCAGCTGGGTTTAGGTGATTCTGTCCCAACTGCATGGGTTCCTCGTTCTGAAAGGGTGCCGTGGAGGAGTTGTTGCTGGGTGGCTTGTTTTCGGGGAGCCAGGAGGACGGTGTAGCAGCAGAACCGGGGACATTAGCTAGGGACTCCTGCCCTCTCTCCCGCCGTCACTCCCTTAATCTGTTATCCATCTTGATTGCTAGCGCAATTAGCTCCTGCAGGTCTTTGGTTTCAGCTCTCCCCACTAAACACTCCTTTACATCTTCGTTCAGTCCTTTTACAAAAATGCTTTGCAATGCTCTGTCATCCCACCCTAATTCAGCGGCTAGCGTCCGAAATTCCACGGAGTAATTAGCTGCACTAAGGGAGCCCTGACGTAGGTTAAGTAACTGGTTGCTAGAGTCACAGCTGGTAACAGGGTGGTCAAAAACAGATGTCATGTCTGAAACAAACTGGTCAAAGGTAGCATTAGCAGTAAGTGGGCTATGCCAAAAAGCTGTACCCCAAGACCTAGCCCTTCCCGTGAGCAGACCCAGTACGTAAGCTATCTTAGCTCCATCGCTAAAATATGTCAGAGATTGCAACTCGAACACCAGAGAACATTGAACTAGAAATGACCTACAGTCCCCTAAATTACCGTGGTAACATTCAGGGGCTGGGACAAAAGGCTCACAGGGTTGAAAAGCACCGACAGGTACTCCCGGAGGAGGTTCTGAGACAGGTACAGGCTGTGGGTTAATCTGTAGCTGCCTTTCAACACGAGAGAGACCGGAGGGTAGTTAAATCCACTTAATATTTTCAAAATGTGTACAATTTTAAATTCTGTTTTTAATTTGGTGCAGAAGAACATTTTAATTAACAATAAAAGCAAATAACAAAATTACATTTTTATTCTGTTTAATTTCAGAAGTTTTAACTTCAAACAACAACATGAGAAGTCCAGGAAAATAATGCCTTTCTTTACAAATCTCTGCAAGTTTTTAGGTTTTCAACCTTTCTCTTTATGACAGTTACCGGTATTTACAAAAACATCTTAACAACCATACCCTGCATTCACAATACTTACAGCATGGGATTACTTTACTTAATGCTAGGACTGAGTAAATATAGAATCTTGTTATTAATCAACCTCTTTTCAAGATATCTGTGCCAATGCCATTCAGTATAAAGTGCAAACAGTGCACAAACATGTTGAAATGCAAAAATAAAAATGCACCTGATATCTGGAACTGTAGCATAACTACTTGGAACCCTGTTTTACAGTACAAGCTGATTTTTCAGAGTCTGAATTTTGGGTGCCAGCTCACCTTTACCCAGGTTGAGCATCACCTGCTGGACAAAAAGAAGGTGTTTTTCATGTACTTGGGATAGTCCAGGTGCAGGGCGTAAATCAGTCCAAAAAGGACACAGAAGGCCTGAGGAATGTTAGCCAGCTCATCCATCAACACTCTCCCTTCCAAGATGATCCCCACTCTGGATGGGCTCAGCCGAGGATTTTCTTCATCGATGCAAAGGGTTCCCACTGGAGTTTGACTGTGAATCCTTGTCAGTTGCGTCCTAAAAGAGAGAGAAACAGATTTAAATTTACCTTTAGATGTTAAGAATGAAAAGCCTCATCGAAAATAAACCGTACACTGAAAGTAATTATTGAAAGTAGAGGTCTTAATCGGCGCTGATAGGACATTTTACAACCTCATGGCAGAATCTGGCTCCAATAGTGGCCAATGGCGACTTTTTCCTCCCTTAAACTATCAGAATTATATCGGCCTTAAAAAAACAAGTGTTGGTCGACCTATAATTGAAAAGACAATAACATTGGTCTTAAATAAACTGCAATATTTGGATCTGTGCTTACAAGTACGTAGCCCATTTGTTGAACGTGGAGTACGCTTTTGATAAAGATGGTGCACTAGTTAATGTCTGTGATATATTCTACATATATATATATACACAGTAAACTGTAGTGGCATGCTGTTATGTTGATTTGATTGTCTACAGATTGCTCCTCTGCTGTCTGGCATGAGCCACTGCTCACGTCAGCTGTGTGGCTGCTCTATTGTTAAATGGGCGCTGAAAAGAATAGCAAGGCACACACTGCGACCTGGCCACAAGTGCTTCCTTTTTAATTGTACAGCCAAAGTAAAATAATTAACATTAATTGAGCCCATTTTAAAAATATTTTTATAGTCTTTTCAGTTTATGTCAAGCCATTAACCAATAATGCAGATATTGAGATTGTTTAGTAAAAAAAGAAGTACAAGTCTTTGAAACACTGAAAAAGTTAGTAGCATATGATTTTACCAGTGACGCCAAAATGGTCATTTAGCGTCACTGGAAGCTCCTTTTCAGACTCAGAAATACAAAGATTTCCCATCTCAGGGGAAAATGAGGGTGGGTTGCATGACCATTCAAAAATACTACCAGCTTTCTAATGATACAAAGATTAATGCAAATGGGTGAAGTATCCCTTTAATTACAAACTAATGATGATTGTGTGTGTGGGTGTGTGTGTGTTTGAATATTTTCTACTGTACTTGTGTAGGTATGTAAATACATGTGTGTATATGTATATATTTGTTTTTATTCTATATAATTCCCAGGGGTGCAAACTCATCAGGAATGAAAAGGTGACATGAATCCAAACCCCCTGGGGGGGTCAGGGGGCATGCCCCCCCCAGGAAGATTTTTATTTTTTAAATATCATCTTTAAAATGTGAATTTACAGACAATTTTATCATTCAGACCTACTGAAGAAGCAGTGCAAACAATAAGAAAAACACAATTGCTTGTCTATATCTATGTTCTGTTCTAACTTTTTGATAAAGTTTCAGTGAAACATGAAGAACCCCATGATGCTCCCAACCTTCAGTCCCTTTTTATAAATGAGATGAATTTGCAGAACAGGGCTTACCATGTTCCACTAAGGGGTGACGTGAAGGACAGTCACTATGCAAGTACCTCTCAGGGCAGAGTCTGAGAGAACATAATACAGTCATCAAGTATGACAATATCATTAAATGTGTAACAGTATCAATATATGAACCTGATGTTTATCTCCTGCTGATTCTCATTAAGTTTATATTCCCTCTCTTATGTGTTGACCAGCTGTCACTTTAATGTTTCCTGAGATAATAATGAACCAGAAAGCTGTATGAAGTTACCTTCAAGCTAGCACAAATTTCTCTCTCTCTTTACCTCTCTCTACCAAACAGTAAATATGATCAGACAGGATGTTTAACAGAAAGGCTGGCTTGCTAGCCAGACTCCGAATCTTCCCACAGTGTTTTCATGGAAAAATAACGTTATGTGCTGCACATGGCGACCGATTGAATCAGGTTTCATGCTTCTTGCGGTCGGCGCGGCGATATTGCGCAATCGCGGTCGGCGCGAGAATGGTCCACAGAGTGTCTGAGCGCCCAGCCGCGCACCTCCAAGATTTTTCTAACAACGCGGACGGGTTCGTGTCGACAGCGTTGCAATGATTGGCTACAGGGCCTGGAAGTACTTTCTGCAGGCCATGTTGAGCAATCAGACCGCTCTGACCGCAATCAGTATGAAACCACTCGACGTTAGCGGGACCGTGCTCGCCGGCCGCAAGAAGCATGACAGCTCGCGTCGCAGATTTACCCCACCCAAATAATTTTATTGCAGATCTAAATGAATCACACTGGCCAGCTGTCGTGTGCTCATCAATGTGCCGAGTGTCGCGCCTGAGCGCCACAGAGGTGACAGCTCACACCTCCTGCACAATGTATGACAATTCATCTTCAGAAGACGAAGGAAAGAGAGGCCCTGTTTAATGCTCGTATTCAAATTAGTTTTCAACACATTTTGAATCAGCTAAAAATCAGCCATTTTCTCAGAACATTTCCATAGAGAGCCACTTTGCATCAGCAGCACCATGCTCCAGTGCTCTGGGAGACTTTATAGTCCTGACAGTTGAACACTGGATGACTGACAGCTGTCCTTCATCACAACAGAAATCCTCGTCCTCATCATCAAAAACATGACTTTGATGTGCGTCCTCATCTGGACTCTCCTCCTCTGCTGCTGCTTCACAGGTAAAGTCCAGAGAATCAAACTCCTCTCCTCTATGAACATCCGTCCCTCTGAAATGAAGCCCACTAAACCCTGATGCTGCTTTCTGTTTTTGTCTCTGTATCCTCAGAGTCCAGAGGACAGGTCACAGTGACTCAGCCTGCAGCAGTGAGCTCTGCTCTGGGAGCCTCCGTCGCCATCTCATGTAGGACCAGTCAGAATGTTTATGGTAGTGACCGTTTAGCCTGGTACCAACAGAAAGATGGAGGAACTCCTAAACTCCTCATTTACTATGCTAGCACTCGAGAATCAGGGATTCCAGGTCGTTTTTCAGGCAGTGGATCAAACTCTGCCTTCACTCTGACCATCAGTGGAGTCCAGACTGAAGATGCAGCAGTTTACTACTGTCAGAGTTTTCACTATATCAGCAGTCTGTATGTGTTCACACAGTGAAAAAGCGTCGTACAAAAACCTCCCTCAGTCAGACTGAACAGAAACTGAACTGACTGCTGCAGCTGGAAGTTTCTGCAGAGACTGACACACTTCACTGAGGACACACACACACACACACACACACACACACACACACACACACAGACACACACACACACACACACACACACACACACACACACACACACACACACACACACACACACACACACACACCATGTAACTTTCACAGAGGGAGAATTAAAATCGGCTCCTGTTAGATGCCATCCTGATCTGTAACACGTCCTCCTCATCCTCTTCTCCTTCAGACCCTAATCTGATCAATAATCAAATCAGACGTTCTGCTTTCACTCCTCTTTTATTGAACAGACTGTTTCATCAACACCTGCAGTTCACAGAAGAACACCACTTCCATCAAAGACCAGAATAAACACACCATCTTTTAAATATCAAACATTTTCAGCCCACTTCTCCCCCCTCTTTACTCACCATGATGGTGACGTATCATTGCCGTCTTGGTTAGGACACATTAGTTGCACATTACTGCCACCTTGTGGTTGTGGACTGTTGCTTGAGAAGTATTAATGCACTTATTCAAATAGGATGAAAGGGGAGAAATATGTGGAATGATAAACAGAATCAAGATAAAATCAAACTCTCTCTATGTGATCTGTTCATGATAGATATTAAAACAGTTATGTCACACATCTTTTCATAGTGTCGGCACATTCTTCCAACTTATACTGAACTATTTTTTGACAAGGTTACCAATTATCCATGGCGTTGAAAACAGTGGAGAGCAATAGACAAGTCATCCCACAAGTAAGTAGAATTATTTAAAGGTAGAATATTCTGTATAATCCACTTCACCACATGTTCCTCTAACTCTAACATGTGTCTCTAGTCCGTCTACAAACCCCCCAATGATGAGAAAAGTCCATCCTCTCCGTCTTCTGCCTGCTCCACTTTTCAGAAAATGTGTGCTCAAACAAGCCGTTTGGAGATTTTCCCTTCATGACATCACAAAGGGCAGTAGCCCCTCCCCCAGGTGGGTGACACTCCCACAGCTAGGTGTTTGTTCTGCCCTCTGAGTCTGCCTTCTCACCGTAAACAATAGGACATGGAGCGAGAAAGCACCGAGTACACCCGAGCCCTTCCAGAGAGGGGGCGTGGTCAGACACAGCTCATTTACATATTTAAAGGTACAGACACAGAAACAGCCTGTTCTGAGCAGGGCTGAAATAGAGGGGTTTATAGACATGATCAAATACAGGATCAGAGTGGATTTAGAACAAGAAACTTCACACACATGTTTTGGTGAGTTCTGGGAATTATTTAGACTGAAGAGGAGGAGGAGGATATGTGAACTTAAAAGAGGACGTTGGCTTTTGGGGGAGCATAAAGTAAGACTTGAAACAGGTACCAATATTGTTTGACTTTTTTTTGGCAGGTGGGCTTTCTGTGCCTTTATTGTAGAGATAGGAAAGTGGATAAAGTCGGAAATCAGGGACACAATATGATGGAAAGGAGCCACATGTTGGCTTCGAACCTGGGCCGTACATGGGGCGAGCGCACTAACCACTACGCCAGCTGTGCCCAATTTTGTTTGATTTTTACTGATAACTTATCCAAGTAAAAAATTGTGTTTTCATGACAACCAAACTAGGACTTCAGGTTCCGGTTCAGGAGACTGTATCTGTGGGCAGATTTGTTTTGCAGCCAGCAAAGCGACGTCCATCATGACAGACAATATGAAACAGATGTAACAAGAAACAACACAATGAAGAGAAGGACAACAATTTAAATTGTATTTATTGAATTAGGACATTGCACATGAATCAGCAAATCCCATCAAAGTCAATATGCCGGAATTAGCACAAAAGCTACATTTCATCTGTAGTCCCTGAAGGCAGGTACGAACAAAAAACACAAAATACATTTACAATTACAGGACAGCAAACAAAAGAACTCACAGACAATTTTACAAACAAAAATGATTGTCAGATAAGAAATAACAGACCAACATGATAAAAAAGCCTATAAAATATATTAATAAAGAACATAAAAATAATAAAAGTACTTAAGGTTTCACCAATCAGGGCTGATAAGAGAAAGAAATATCAGCCAATAAGATCAATAAAAAATCAGAATTAAACATTTGAATTAAGCAACACTCGTATGATGAAGATCAACTTCATGAACTTTTTAAGACCAACATGATTCAGCTTGGAGCCTCCAGCAGGGTCATCAAAGGTCACAAGCTGAAACGTGTCATATTAACTTAATAAGATAAGACAAGATAAGAAAGATAAGATGAACTGTATTGTCCCAGTGGGAAATTTGCCTTGGACTTCATCAAATTGATCTTCGTACTACAAGTGCTGCTGGAGCCTTTTACCCTCTCCAAGCCTTTCAGCTGAACTGTAGGTATGATTCTCTGCCAATCACAGACACACACAGAGGCAGACTGACAGACAGACTATAAGAAATCTGTTTTTAAAGGGATCAGCAGAATGGACGGGGATGAGCACATTCTGACATAAAGCAGCTAAGTGAGAAGACAGCTGGTTTCCCATCAGTTTAAAATGTCGACATCATTAAATTGTACAGACCTAATCTGTGTAAGCGGACTTCAGGTTTTAAAACAGCTTCCAGCAGTCTGTGTTGTCTCTCATTTTCCTCTTTTGATCGACAGATTTCCTCCTCATATTCTGCTATGGTTCTTTCAAACAGATCAAATATCTCTTCAGCAGCAGCAATCAGTCTCTGGTTGATGAAAGATCTCAGTGTTTTAGCTTTAGACATTTTCACACACGGACAGAAGCTTTTTATTCACACACATCATTTAAAACCGGTATCTGATTTGAGCTTTGTCGCTAGTTCCAGCTTGCAAGCTAAGCTAACTTCATTAGCTTGGAGTTTCAGGTTTCCGATCTACACCCCCTACAGATAGGTGGCGGTAATGCACCAATACGTTGTTAGCCAACCGCCAGAAAACAACAGCAAATAGAAGAAGAGCAAGACTCGATCCAGGGCTCTTCATAGCAGTGTCATCTGTTTTAGCGTTTAAATGAAATCCTGCTGACTTTCAAAGAAGCTTATGTCTATAAACGTGAGTGTGTCCGGTAGTTTGTCCTTCGGAGGGCAGTAATATACCCACAAGAAGAAGAAGAAGACGCGTATGGAGTTAGCTTAGCATGCTAGCTGGGACACAAACGTGATTAAAGCGACGAAGCTAACGCCAGATAGGCTACTATTTTTTTTCGCTGTGTGTGTTTAGAAAAAGCTTCTCTGCTCGTGTGTGAAAATGTCTAAAGTCCAAACACTGAGATCTTTCATCAACCAGAGACTGACTGCTGCTGCTGAAGAGATATTTGATCTGTTTGAAAGAACCATAGCAGAATATGAGGAGCAATTTCGTCGATCAAAAGAGGAAAACGAGCGACAACCCAGACTGCTGGAAGCTGCTTCCAACCCTGAAGTCCGCTTACACAAATATGGTTCCTGTAGTTTATTGTTAGTGTTGATTTAAAACGATGAGAAGCAAGCTACATTCTCACATAACTGTTAGATATGTTGTGATGTGCTGATTTTCTTTGGACACAGATCGGGAGTTTCAGAGGTTAAATCCAACTAAATTCCCCAGAATTAAATTCTAGCAGTCCCTTTGAATTCATATCACCATGGAAACCTTTCATTCTCACTCACAGTTGTCTGAGATGAGCTAATAAGTGGATTTTGACACTCACACGGTCTGTCTCTCTCTCTTCCTTCCACATACACATAAAGTGAGACGTCAGTGTCTTCATTTTACATTAAACACTTCTTAACACCATCGTCATTACCATCATCATCATCAACAATATCTAAACCATCATCATCATGTCGTAGGTACTTATAAAGAGCTGGGTCTTTAGGTTTTTCTTAAAGGTGCAGAGGGACTCTGCAGATCACATGGAGTTTGGAAGTTCATTCCACCACCGGGGGGCGACAGAGGAGAAGAGTCTAGTCAGAGACTTAGGACCCTGTTGTGAAGGTTGGATCAGACGCCTTTCATTGGCAGAGCGTAGTGGGGGGGAGGGAGTGTAGACCTGGATCAGAGAGTTAAAGTAAGGAGGAGACGTTTCTGTGTCTGTTTTGTAAGCGAGCAGCAGAGTTTTAAATTTGATGTGAGCAGTAACTGGGAGCCAGTGTGAGGAGATGAACAGAGGAGTGACATGTGCTCTTTTAGGAAGGTTGAAGACCAGTCGTGCTGCTGCATTTTGTATCATCTGCAGAGGTTTGATAGTGACTGTAGGAAGACCTGCCAGTAGAGACATCACAAGAGCCTGTACCAGGAGCTGTGTAGTTCTGACAGGTAAGGTCTGATCTTCCTGATGTTGTTCAGGGCAAATCGACTCCATTTGTTAGTCTTAAGAGCTTTAAGCTCATATTATGCAACATTTAGGGTTGTTCTAAGACTTCTGTCTGTCCTGCTGTCTCCCTCCCTCTCATTGGGCCTCATTCACTAATATGTGTGTAGAAATGTTCTCACTCTGCGCATTAAATAAGTGCATACGCAAAATCACCGTCAGATTCATGACACGTGCGTAGCAGCATATTCTGTTCTCACCACCAGGCGTATGTTAGTGAATCAGAATCATTCTGAATCAACAGGCGCGTGCCCGCAACCTGCAATCAGCATACTGCCACGCCCCCATCTCTCCATATAAGGACATCCGATTGGTGTATCAGGACGAGAGCGGAGAGGTGGAGACACGGAGAAGTTTTTAAGAGATGGCCCCAAAAGGTGAAAAAGATGGTTGTGTCTGGGGGTTTAGATGATGTTACAGTGAATTACAGAGTGTCAGCAGTACGTGTATTGGCAGACAGAATCAGCTGATCAGTCATTCATCACACTCTTCAAACGTTCTGATGGTCTGATGCTCTCTCTTCTGAAGGCACCAGCTGCTATTTGTTTCAGTAAGGCTGATCTTTACACTTTCTTAGACGTAAATTATAATCATGTATGTTCCCTGCATGCTCTTAAATAGTCTCAGATTAATCAGCTGGTTTTGGTAACAGATGTGATCTTTCGTGGCACTATTGGTGGGAGAGATCGATAATTAGATTGAAGATTTTAGATTAAAGGATGAAAAGGCATACATTTAATTATTCATTAATACTACATTTAGTCAATGCTTCAGTTAATTCACGTTTTCAATATTTTTTTAAATATATATATTTATAAAGGCTATATTTTTTTACTGAATGTATTTTTAATGTCTTGCATTTAGACTAGTTGAAAGATTTATGTTAACATTTTCTGAGAAAGCTGGTCAATCATTTGTGCGTACGCATGGTCTGAGGAGGTTCTGTGTTTGTTCGCAGAGTAAGAACAAATTCAAGTAAGAATATATTGATGAATCCCAGATTTGTACTTCAAACGTTCGTACGCACAGTTTAAGCACATATTTGTGCGTACACACTGTTAGTGAATGAGGCCCATTGTGTGTCTCTTGTGTGTCTATGGATTTCTGTCCGTCTTATTTTGAACAACTCTTTGACTTTAAACCCAGACTGTCCTCTGCAAGCACAACTACCTCTCTACATGGGGAGCGGAGCAGCTAGACCACCGATGCTCCAACACTTAGTTTTTAATCCCAGCTAATGTTCCCTTGGTAAACAACATAACAGAAAAATGAACACAAACTATGGTAAATGCATAACTATATCACATAATGTGAAAAGTTTAAAATCCTGTCTTCATGTTTTCCAGCACTGCACCACGATTCACTTTTTTAAACTCAAGAATTCTTCTATCACTGCTTCAAAATATTGATGCAGAAAATAGTTTTCTAAAACTGTCTTTAAAGTCCCTGTAAACCAAAAAAAAACAAAAAAGTTTTTTAGTGTTTTATACAGAAGAAGAATGTATTATGAACCTCCAGGCCAAATTTCAGCAACGAAAAAGACCTATAAGTTTATAAAATGAAGCTTCAAAATCATGAAAAATGTAGCTGTTCTGTCTCCTCTGGGATGATGTGGGCGTGTCCATGGAATGCGCCGAAGCCACGCCCACTCGCGGAGAGACGTTCCCTTCTCAACTGTCAAAAATGTAAAAGACCTGACAATGGAGGCCTCAGCTCCTCTATCAGACCTGTCTGTCACAGAATGGTATTTTTGTTTCTCCTTCATCTTGGTTTAGTCTAGTAATGTGTAATGGAAGCCTGTTTCTCAATAGCATAGCTAGCCAAATGAAATAAGCTAAGCTAACCACAATAAACTAATATGTAACTTTACCACTTTCTGCCTTGCATTTATTTATGAACCAGGCAGCCATCCTCACACTATAATTGCTTTTGATTTGTTTTACTATTTGGTCAAGTTTAACATTTTTGTGATCAACAATAAGGGAAAACTAGTGCTCCATTTACAGCCTTCTGTTGAACCTGTTTTTTTATTTAGTCAGCTACACGCTTATCCATCAAAACTGATGAGTCATCAAAACATCCCCCCCCCCCCCCCCGTACAGTGTGTGTCCCTGAGGACAATCATTGTTTTTGTACCAGGCTGTAAACATGTTTATTTCATGTTTTATTCAACAAATTATTGTATGTGTATGAACTCCTTTGTCTCTACTTATGAATATATATTTTAATTATTTTTACCTTTTTTTTAACCAAATACTAATGCAGTTAATTTCTGATTGGGTAGGAAGAGTATTTACCTTTATAATTAAAGACAACTACCAGTAATGTCCCTGACAACTGAGCTACAATAAGTTTTAGAGCATGCCTTTTGATACTTGCTTTAGATACAAAAACCCTTCCTTTATCTCTAATAATGTAAAGTGGAGAGATTTCTGCTCTTTCTGTTCCAATATCTGCCACAAGAAGTCCCCATAAACAAATTCAAAACCATCAAAATCAAGATTCAACCAGAGTAAATTACATTAATTACGTGTGATTAGAAATCATTCAGAAATGTGGTCTTCCTAGATCAATATCACATAATATCGTCTAGTTTACCCATCTAAACTATACAAATGATGTGCTTTATCATCGAATATAGAAGAGTTTTAATGTTAACAATTAATAATATTTATCGAATATATGAAATTATGACAATATGAAGTGTGTGTGTGTGTGTGTGTGTGTGTGTGTCTGTGTGTGTGTGTGTGTGTGTGTGTGTGTGTGTGTGTGTGTGTGTCTGTGTGTGTGTGTGTGTGTGTGTGTGTGTGTGTCTGTGTGTGTCTGTGTGTGTGTGTGTGTGTGTGTGTGTGTGTGTGTGTGTGTGTCTGTGTGTGTCTCTGTGTGTGTGTGTGTGTGTGTGTGTGTGTGTGTGTGTGTGTGTGTGTGTCTGTGTGTGTCTCTGTGTGTGTGTGTGTGTGTGTCTGTGTCTGTGTGTCTGTGTGTGTGTGTGTGTGTGTGTGTGTGTCTGTGTGTGTGTGTGTGTCTGTGTGTGTGTGTGTGTGTGTGTGTGTGTGTGTGTGTGTGTGTGTGTGTGTGTGTGTGTGTGTGTGTGTGTGTGTTCATTCTGAAGTTATATCATGTGTCCCACAGATTTAATGTTATGTAAATAAAAAGGCTGGTGGGGTGCTTTAAAGTTCTATTGATTCTTGTTGGGCTCTTTATTTGATAGATATTAGATAGAGGAGGAAATCAGGAGAGAGAGTGAAATGCAGGAAAGGAGCCGCAGGTTGTTCTTAAACCCGGTCCGCCTGCTTGGAGGACTATAACCTCTTTTTTAGGAGTGCGACCTTACCACAAGGCCTTCTGT
Organism: Labrus bergylta; assembly: GCF_963930695.1. Taxonomy (NCBI): domain Eukaryota; kingdom Metazoa; phylum Chordata; class Actinopteri; order Labriformes; family Labridae; genus Labrus; species Labrus bergylta. The sequence continues at coordinate 32,355,186 of NC_089202.1, forward strand.
TTTGCAGCAGGTCCTTTGGGTCCTGTAGGTTGTGATATGGAGACAAAGGGGCAGAGGCATGATTAAATACAGAGAGGGACTCCTCAAGGTCTTTATGCATTTAGACCTTGATGTCCTGTGTATTTGTAGAACACATGTCTGAAAGTACTTCAACATGTTTTGGTTCTTCAGAATCACTGTTGCTACCACTGTCTCTACAGTGGATTTAACCAGCTTATATACAGACGTGTGGCATGTATTATGGTTTGAAATAATGTTGTTGAAGTGAAATGTGTATGTGTGTACAGTGGGTTTGTTTTCATTAGTATAATAACCAAGTGAAGTATTTGGTAAATATAGTTAAAAAAAGTCATGGTAACAGTTATTTTTGATAAAAAAAATACAAACTGAGATAAAAATATAAACTAAATGTAATGATTTGTTTTGTTTCCACTAAATATTTTCTGTTGCATTGAACTCTAAGAAATGATTCATGGGGTTAGTAGAATACACTTCAAATAAATATGTTTTTCATCATCAAACAATAAGTTTGTTACTTGTACTAGATTTAGTAAGTTCACCACATTCTTAAAGGAGTATGTCAAACTCAGAGTGAAAGAACATTGTCTTCACTTATTGTTATATTGATTTCAAACAAAATGTTTCTGCATCCAATTAACATTTGTAGATATTAAGTTAGTATAACTGAATGACCTTCTCTTGTTCAATGTGTGCATCATTTCAGATTCAATTCAATTCAATTTTATTTGTATAGCGTCAACTCATAACAAGTGTTATCTCAAGACACTTTACAAAAAGCAGGTAAAATACCTTACTCATTGTTATGTTACAAAAAGCAGGTAAAATACCTTACTCATTGTTATGTTACAAAAAGCAGGTAAAATACCTTACTCATTGTTATGTTACAAAAAGCAGGTAAAATACCTTACTCATTGTTATGTTACAAAAAGCAGGTAAAAGACCTTACTCATTGTTATGTTACAAAGAGCAGGTAAAACACCTTACTCATTGTTATGTTACAAAGAGCAGGTAAAACACCTTACTCATTGTTATGTTACAAAAAGCAGGTAAAACACCTTACTCATTGTTATGTTACAAAAAGCAGGTAAAAGACCTTACTCATTGTTATGTTACAAAGATCCGGCCTATCCATCATGAGCACTTTAGCAAAGCAGCAAAAGTTACAGTGGTAAGAAAAAACTTTCTTATTAAAAGGCAGAAATCTTTAGGGGGGAGGGGGTTGTTCTGGCAGGCCGTCAACCAACGATCTTGAGGAGCCTAAGAGAGCTCAAGAGCTCTCAGGAAAGTAGGTGGTTAGTGACTGAGATTTACAGATAGATACATGCAGTAATATGATGTACTGTATATGCACAGAGAGAGAGAGAGAGAGAGAGCGAGAGAGAGAGAGAGAGAGAGAGAGAGAGAGAGAGAGAGAGAGAGAGGAGCTCAAGGTGCCAGTTTCCCTGGTAGTCTAAGCCTATAGCAGCATAACTAAGAGCTGGTCTACATCAGCACTAACTATAAGATTTATCAAAAAGGAAAGTTTTAAGTCTATTCTTAAAAATACAGACTGTGTCTGCCTCCCGGACCCCGGCTGGAAGGCGATTCCAGAGGAGAGGAGCCCGATAACTGAAGGCTTTACCTCCCATAGTACACTTAGAGACTGTAGGTACCACTAGTAGGCCTGCACTCCGGGACCGCAACGCTCTCGAGGGACAGTACGGCACTAGTAGCTCCTTAAGATAAGATGGTGCCTGGCCATTTAGAGCTTTGTAGGTGAGAAGAAGGATCTTGAATTCTATTCTAGACTGTATAGGGAGCCAGTGCAGAGAAGCCAGGACAGGAGTGATGTGGTCCCATTTCCTGGTTCTGGTCAGTACACGAGCTGCAGCGTTCTGGACTAGTGATGTGAAAAGCAGTTCTTTTCAGTGTACTGAATCAGTAGAATCAGTTCAGTAAAGTGATTCGTTCAAATGATTCGTTCACCGAATCGTTCAGTACTTCTCTGCAGCTCTGTCTGTGAATCAGAATTTAATAAACTGAAACACGGCCGAACGTTTAGTTCTGCTCGCGATCGTACTGAGAACAGCCGGTGGTGAATAATAAACCAATGAGCTGAGAATTTAGTTGGATAAAGCCACAGTTTGCAAACTGAAAGCTGCTAAAACAATCACATTTATTTTCCCCGACCGTTCTGTTCAGTACGTTCAGTACACAAATCACTCACTGACTGTCTGACTGAGAGGGAGAGAGAGGAGGCGGAGCTCTCGTTCAGTTCATTCACTGAACGAGAGCTCCGACGTGAATCACTGAACGAACTGAACGAGAGCGCCGACGTGAATCACTGAACGAACTGAACGAGAGCTCCGACGTGAATCACTGAACGAACTGAACGAGAGCTCCGACGTGAATCACTGAACGAACTGAACGAGAGCTCCGACGTGAATCACTGAACGAACTGAACGAGAGCGCCGACGTGAATCACTGAACGAACTGAGAGGGAGAGAGAGACTCAGAGCTCCCGTTCAGAATCAGTACACACAATCACTTTCACCAGTCAGTCAATGATTTGTACGATCATTAATTAATAACAATTAAGCTGGGTGTCGCGAAAATGTATGTGCTTGTTGTTATGAAGCTTTCAGTTTGCAAACATTATCATGAATGACAATTAATTTAACTTAATATAGGCTACATGCAGAAAATATGCATGGCAACGAATATATCCTGTACCAGAACAGTTATATTTTAAATTATATAAGCAGATTTTTAAAATAATAATATAGGCTAATTTAGGCTACTTTGTCGGCAAGGGCTGCTTTATTTAAACAAACTATGATTATATATTAGGCAGCTTTGTTTAATGTCTTAACTGTAGATGTAAATGCATGGCCATGCAAATTGTATACAAATATTGTCAATATAAAAAGTGTTTTTGTTGTTTTGTTATGAAACTATCTGTCACCTGGACTCAACCATTATTAGGGAGATGTGACCCCACAGAACAAGCACACACACACACACACACACACACACACACACACACACACACACAGACACAGACTTACATTGACAGTTGTCAAAATCTGCAAAAAACTATGTCTCAGTTGACCTAACTTGACCCTCCACACACATACACACTTAAAAAATGCATTTTTACTGTAAACTTAAGGTCACTCTACTGAATTTCCCCCTACCATCCCCCTCTAAGGTCCCTTCCCCTCCTCCCCTGTTACTTGGTATGTTCCCCTGATCACCCTGACCATGTACCCTCATGAACAAACACCCTTCCCCCATTATCAAAGGAGTAAGACAGTGAATAAACAAGATGAGTGAGTCAAGAAGGAGAAGCGTTATCTGGACACTATTTGAATTTATTCCACCAGCAGCCGCATCATGCACGATTTGCAAAGCAAAGCTCTCCACCAAAGGTGGGTCAACAGCAAATCTCCACAGACATTTAAAGTCAAAACATCCAACTGTGCAGCTTGAACAGGTAAGACAAGAGCCTCAGCCTGCTCCTACAGTAGAAGACAGCAGCAGCACCAGCACTGCTCCAGCCAGTACTCGCACTGCTGTATCCACACAAGGGGCAACAGATAGGCCCAGAGCAAGGAGTGCACAAGCCACCCTCACTCACTTTGTGTCGAGGCCTATCGACCCCATGAGGCAAAGGGCAATGGATGAGGTGCTGGCAAAGATGATTGCACTTGATTTGCAGCCTTTTTCCATTGTTGAAGATAAGGGGTTTCGGCAATACACAAAGGAACTGAACCCCAACTATGTTCTGCCAAGCCGCAAAACACTGTCAAATTCAATTATCCCAGAGCTGTACAGGAGGACACATGAAAAAGTTCAAGAAAGAGTGGATAAAGCTGAAGCAGTGTGTCTCACCACAGACTGCTGGACATCCAGGACAACAACTTCCTTCATGTCTGTGACATGTCATTTCATTTCTGACTTGAAAAATGTGTCCGTCCTGCTAGATTGTTTTGAAATGATCGACAGGCACACAGCTGACAATCTGGCAGAGCAACTTTTGAGGGTTGCAAGGGAGTGGAACATTGTGCATAAAGTTGTTGCCTGTGTCTCTGACAATGCTGCCAATGTTGTGAAGGCCATCCAGAACACAGGTTGGCCCCACCTATTCTGCTTTGCCCAATGCCCACACCCTGAACCTCATTGTACATAGTGGCATTGCTGCTATTAAACCTACAGTAGATAAGGTCAAGGCAATTGTGGAATACATGCACAAGAGCACAGTTGCCTCTGAAAAACTGAAGGCCACACAAAACCAGTTGGGGTTGCCAGAACTGCGTCTGAAACAGGATTGCCCAACTCGTTGGAACTTAACATATTACATGCTGGAGAGAATACTGCAGAACAGAGAGGCTGTCATCACAACACTGGCCTTAACAAATCCTAGACTGGCCACCCTATCTCCAGAAGAGTGGGAGGAGATGCAACAGGCCTGCAATGTTCTGAAGCCCTTTGAGGAGGTCACAGTTGAAATAAGCGGTGAAGGGTACGTGTTTTTCAATATTATTGCATTGTCGTGATAATACTGTGATTTTGAAGGCCTAATTTTCACTTGCACAGTCACATCAAAACAAAGTCATAAACCTGTCAATCAAGCTACTCTAGGTCATCACCACGGGAACTTGACTTCAGAGGAGCTTCAAAGGCTTTATCTTACTTCCTAGCTAGAGCTTTTCATTGCTATTTTTCAAACTAATGATTATGAATATGATCATTTTACAACGATTACTACTAATAGTTATACTGGTATTAATAATAACAACATGCATATTATTATCACTAAGAGGCTTAATCCTTCTTTCTCTTTCACTCAGGTATGTGACAGCTTCAAAAGTCATCCTTTTGGCAAGAGGTCTTCAAAAGATTGCATCAAGCCACCAACGAGCTGCTGGAAACCTCAGTGAACCAGTTAGGAAATTGGTGGACAGCATCTGTTCCCAAATGTCTCACCGGTTCCATAAAATAGAGTCCCATGTTTTGCTCTCTGAGGCAGCAGCACTTGACCCGAGGTTCAAGAAGAAGGCCTTTCGGCAGGATGAGGCAACTGACAATGTGTTTCATCACCTCTGCAATTCTGCAGCAAGGATGACATTCCCCAACCAGCAGGCTGAGGGAGAAGAAGAGGGAGCAGAAGCACAAGAGTAGAGGAGAGTGCAGTCTGGAAAGAGTTTGATGAGCAGGTCTTTGGGCTTGTGACAAGCAGTCGCAATCCAACTGCAGATTCTGTGCTAGAGGTCCGTGGATTTATAGAGGAGCCTCTAGTGCCCAGGTCCTCAAACCCCCTCACTTGGTGGCAAAGTAGAAGGGTGGTATATCCCAGACTCTGTGAATTCATGAAGAGGAGACTCTGCATTGTGGCCACATCTGTCCCATCTGAGAGAGTGTTCAGTAAAACGGGGCAGATAGTTTCAGAGAGAAGGAGCCGGCTCAGCTCTTCAAAGGTCCGTCAGCTGGTATTCATCAATGCAAACCTGCACATGTAATCTTAATTGAAGATTATTAGAAGAAAATCAATGAATCTTAATTTTCACTGATATTCACATTGTTTGCAACAATATTGCTCACCTGGCATGCTGGTGATTTTTTTTGTTGTCTCTTGACTTTGTTTTGCACTACAGTTTATTTTGTTTGTGATTGCACATTTAAGTTAATATTTTGTTTGTGACATTTTTAAAATGTAGACCATTGTAAATAGTTTCTACCTTGTCTATTTAATATTTGTTTTTGCACTGTAGTTTTAGTCTATATTTACTTTTTTGTATTTTCTTTTTGATAGCCTATTGTTTTTTATCTTTTGAGTTTTTTTTAATTGCACTGTAATTTATGTTTCTCACTTTTATTTTTTATTGTTTTCATTTTATCTAATTAAAAATAATTAATAACCTAATATTTATTTGCGTACATCTTTTATTGGCGTAGTGAAACCTAAAATATGAAAAACGGGTGGTGAAAGTGATTGTGTGTACTGATTCTGAACAGGAGCTCTGAGTCTCTCTCTCCCTCTCAGTACGTTCAGTGAACGAACTGAACTAGAGCTCCGCTCTTCCTCTCAGTTCGTTCAGTGATTCACGTCGGAACTCTCGTTCAGTTCGTTCAGTGATTCACGTCGGAGCGTGATTCACGTCGGAGCTCTCGTTCAGTTCGTTCAGTGATTCACGTCGGAGCGTGATTCACGTCGGAACTCTCGCTCAGTTCGTTCAGTGATTCACGTCGGAGCGTGATTCACGTCGGAACTCTCGTTCAGTTCGTTCAGTGATTCACGTCGGAGCGTGATTCACGTCGGAGCTCTTGTTCAGTTCGTTCAGTGATTCACGTCGGAGCGTGATTCACGTCGGAACTCTCGTTCAGTTCGTTCAGTGAACGTACTGTGAACGGGAGCTTTGAGACACGAGACGGAAGAGAGGAGAGGGCAACTGAAGTTGAGAAATGAACAACTCTTTTTAGTAAGTGATTCAGTTCAGTTCGTTCACCCAGATGATTCGTTCGTTTTGAACGAATCGTTCATGACCGACACATCACTATTCTGGACCAGTTGAAGAGTCTTTAGAGACTTGCCAGAGCACCCTGACAAAAGAGAGTTACAATAATCCAATCTGGAGGTAACAAATGCATGAACTAGTTTTTCTGCATCATTTTGCGACAGGATATTCCTGATCTTGGATATATTACGAAGGTGAAAATAGGCTGTTCTTGAATCTTGACTGATGTGAGAGCTAAAAGACATATCTTGATCAAATAGAACTCCTAGATTCCTAACAGTGGTGCTAGATGCCAGGCTGATGTCATTAAGGACAGTCAAATCACTAGAAAAAGTCTCTCTGATGTTCTTAGGGCCTAGCACAATAACTTCAGTCTTGTCTGAGTTAAGTAGCAAAAGATTTCTGGTCATCCAGGTCCTAACGTCCTTAAGGCACGTTTCTAGCTGACATAACTGACTGGTGCCATCGGGCTTCATTGATACATAAAGCTGAGTATCATCTGCATAACAATGAAACTGTATGGAGTGTTTCCTCATAATATTTCCCAGAGGAAGCATATATAATGTAAAGAGAATTGGTCCAAGCACTGAACCTTGTGGGACTCCATGGCTAACTTTAGTGTGTATAGAGGACTCATCATTAACATGTACAAACTCAGATCGGTCTGATAAGTAGGATTCAAACCAACTTAAAGCAGTCCCTGGAATTCCAAGTAAATGTTCTAGTCTGTATAATAGGATCTGATGGTCAATGGTGTCAAAAGCAGCACTAAGATCTAACAGGACGAGCACAGAGAGAAGTCCCCTGTCTGAAGCTAGAAGTAGATTGTTTGTAACTCTAACTAGTGCAGTCTCAGTGCTATGGTGGACTCTAAATCCTGACTGAAACTCCTCAAATAAACTGTTGTCATGGAGAAAGTCACACAGCTGTTTAGCTACCACTTTCTCCAGGATCTTTGAGATAAAAGGAAGGTTGGATATAGGCCTGTAGTTAGCTAGAGTTCCTGAATGTAGAGTAGGCTTTTTAAGTAGAGGTTTGATTACTGCTACTTTAAATGCCTGTGGTACATAGCCTGCCAGTAAAGACATATTGATCATAACTAATATAGAGTTGCTAACTAAGGGAAAGACTTCCTTAAACAGCTTGGTTGGGATTGGGTCTAAAAGACAGGTTGACGGTTTCGACACAGAAAAAATTGAATTTAGCTCTGAAAGGTCGATTGGAGAAAAACAGTCTAGACTAATATCTGGTCCTGGAACTGTCTCTGCCGTATCAGACGTATCTGCACCAGGTAAGGGCAGGAGGTTATTAATTTTGTCTCTGATGTCTAGAATTTTGTTGTTGAAAAAGCTCATGCAATCATTACTGTTGAGGATTGCTTTTGTTTTCCTCGATTAGAGAGGAGTAGTAGGCAGCTCGAGCGTGACGTAGAGCCTTCATATATTTTCTATGACTATCCTGCCAGAATAAACGAGATTCTACCGTTTTGGTCGAGCGCCATATTCTTTCAAAATTTCACGATGTTTGTTTTAGAGTACGGGTTTCTGAGTTGAACCATGAAGCTATTCTCTGCCGTTTGATAACCTTCTGTTTTAGGGGAGCAATCGAATCCAGAGTAACTCTCAGTGAATCCACTGCACTATCAACAAACTGATCTAGCTGAGAGGGACTAAAGCTATCATAAGAGTTTCCAACTGGGTTGAAACACGGTACTGAATTAAAAGCAGCTGAAATAGCTTCCTTAAATCTAGCTACAGCACTATCAGATAAACTTCTAGAGAGCACATTTTTATTAAGCAGAGATAATTCTCTTGATTTCATCTCCGGCCTCTTTCTTTCAAAATTATTTTTATTGAGTTTTCTTGGATGCATGTTCAGTAAAGCTGTGCATCTTCACTGGTCTTAAGATTCGATTCGATATCACGATGCATCACGATTCATCCTCAATTTTCTATATTACTGCACATGGCTACTTTTTCATAAACAGAGACAAACAGTCCAGAGAAAGATGTTTTTAAGTCTCTGTGTGTTTAGTTTATCATAAGAGAGAAAGATGTTTTTAAGTCTCTGTGTGTTTAGTTTATAATAAGAGAGAGAAAGATATTTTTAAGTCTCTGTGTGTTTAGTTTATTATAAGAGAGAAAGATGTTTTTAAGTCTCTGTGTGTTTAGTTTATAATAAGAGAGAAAGATGTTTTTAAGTCTCTGTGTGTTTAGTTTATTATAAGAGAAAAAGATGTTTTTAAGTCTCTGTGTGTTCCCTTCTCAGGACGTTGTAGCCTTTAGCTGTGAGCTTTGTTCAGGGTTATTTCAGACGAGTTGTGTTAAGTTGCTACTGCTGTAAACACCCCATTTCCTGATATGAATGTTTCACATTAAAAGCACTTCAACTACAGATAGGAAGGGGACTTTTATTGTGAAGAACTTGTCGAACTTGTGTATCATCGAAGGAACGCAGCTTTAGCGGAGGTGCACTTAGCGGTGATACTGTCGGGAGTCTACTGTGTTTACAGCCGCTCACTTTATCCCGAGTCACCGCCACAGCCCCCTTCTTTTAGTTATCCTGGACTTAAGACAGCGAGGCATCAGTTTAAACACACCTTTACCTGTGATAAAGATGCTAACCCGAGCTGCGGTCGGCTAAAGAGACACCGAGTCAAGCCGTTTCAGCCTGCAGCGGAGCACTGTGGTCTGAGCCTGCAGGACCAGCTGACTCTGCTCATAAAGTCAGCAAGACCAGGACCGGGACTCAATTGATGTTGTTTTCTGTCACAAATCCCTCTGTTAGCGTACGTTACTTTCATTACACACCACCGTGTGTGTTTAGGTAAAACAAACTCACTCAACGCTGCTCAAAACAAACACATGTAGAGGTTAACAGATGCTTTTTTCTAACCCTCGTCATAATCGATTACTTCCTGTCCCTGCATCGATGCATCAATCGTCTAGTCTGCATCGCGATGCATCCATTAAATGATTCATTTCAACAGCCCTAATGTTCACATTGCAATTAAAAGTCACAACCCTGGATCTACCATCCGGGCACGTGCCCAGGGGCCCCTGAGCACGCAAGGGCCCTCCGCGACGGGAGTGGGGAAAAAAATATGCATCAGATGGCTAAACAAATTGATGACTGCAGACTTGAGTAAATCAGTGTGATGAAAGATACAACAGAAAACTCAAAGTACTTGGTCTTTTTCCATTCTCTGATTTTTTTGAAATTTTCAAAATCCAAAACAAAAACCAGAATTTACATTTTTAGACACTTCAAATCCATTATTACCCCTTTACCTTTTCTGAAGTTTATTTCCTTTTTAATATAGATGGACTGCAAACTGCAATGCACTTTACAGATTGGAATATCTTTCTCTCCTGGATTTCTCCTGAATGGAGGCTGTCAGCGTTGTGTGCCCGCGTGCTTGTGCTCGTGCCTAAACTGTACCGTGCAGAAGCACACCAACTATATGGCTTAAGCATGCTATGAAAACAAGCAGCCGATAGACTCCTCTCTGCTCTGACTGCAGCTGGGACTGCTGCGCGAGACTACTGTGAGACTGACCGCCTGTGAGTGCTTTGGGACGGGGGAGGGGCTCACGGCAGCACCCGCTGCTCGTTGAGGACAGTAACTGCAGAGCGATACGTGCTTTCACCTCAGAGTCTCCAAAACACCAGAAAAAGTCACGAGATTTGTCGCTTGTAGATTTTGACATAAAAAGTTAACAGATTTAGCGAGAAAGTCGCCATCTTTGCAACACTAGGAAGAGGAAGAGCTGAGAGGAGGAAGATGAAGAGCTGAGAGGAGGAAGAGCTGAGAGGAGGAAGATGAAGAGCTGAGAGGAGGAAGAGCTGAGAGGAGGAAGATGAAGAGCTGAGAGGAGGAAGTGCTGAGAGGAGGAAGAGCTGAGAGGAGGAAGAGCTGAGGAAGATGAAAAGCTGAGAGGAGGAAGAGCTAAGAGGAGGAAGATGAAGAGCTGAGGAAGATGAAGAGCTGAGAGGAGGAAGATGAAGAGCTGAGAGGAGGAAGAGCTGAGAGGAGGAAGAGCTGAGAGGAGGAAGATGAAGAGCTGAGAGGAGGAAGAGCTGAGAAGAGGACGATGAAGAGCTGAGAGGAGGAAGAGCTGAGAGGAGGAAGATGAAGAGCTGAGAGGAGGAAGTGCTGAGAGGAGGAAGATGAAGAGCTGAGAAGAGGAAGAGCTGAGAGGAGGAAGAGCTGAGGAGAGGAAGAGCTGAGAGGAGGAAGAGGTGAGGAAGATGATAAGCTGAGAGGAGGAAGAGCTGAGGAAGATGAAGAGCTGAGAGGAGGAAGAGCTGAGGAAGATGAAGAGCTGAGAGGAGGAAGAGCTGAGAGGAGGAAGAGCTGAGAGGAGGAAGATGAAGAGCTGAGGAAGATGAAGAGCTGAGAGGAGGAAGAGCTGAGAGGAGGAAGATGAAGAGCTGAGAGGAGGAAGAGCTGAGAGGAGGAAGATGAAGAGCTGAGAGGAGGAAGTGCTGAGAGGAGGAAGAGCTGAGAGGAGGAAGAGCTGAGGAAGATGAAAAGCTGAGAGGAGGAAGAGCTGAGAGGAGGAAGATGAAGAGCTGTGGAAGATGAAGAGCTGAGAGGAGGAAGATGAAGAGCTGAGAGGAGGAAGAGCTGAGAGGAGGAAGATGAAGAGCTGAGAGGAGGAAGAGCTGAGAGGAGGAAGATGAAGAGCTGAGAGGAGGAAGTGCTGAGAGGAGGAAGATGAAGAGCTGAGAGGAGGAAGAGGTGAGGAAGATGATAAGCTGAGAGGAGGAAGAGCTGAGGAAGATGAAGAGCTGAGAGGAGGAAGAGCTGAGGAAGATGAAGAGCTGAGAGGAGGAAGAGCTGAGAGGAGGAAGAGCTGAGAGGAGGAAGATGAAGAGCTGAGGAAGATGAAGAGCTGAGAGGAGGAAGAGCTGAGAGGAGGAAGATGAAGAGCTGAGGAAGATGAAGAGCTGAGAGGAGGAAGAGCTGAGAGGAGGAAGATGAAGAGCTGAGAGGAGGAAGAGCTGAGAAGAGGACGATGAAGAGCTGAGAGGAGGAAGAGCTGAGAGGAGGAAGATGAAGAGCTGAGAGGAGGAAGTGCTGAGAGGAGGAAGATGAAGAGCTGAGAGGAGGAAGAGGTGAGGAAGATGATAAGCTGAGAGGAGGAAGAGCTGAGGAAGATGAAGAGCTGAGAGGAGGAAGAGCTGAGACGAGGAAGAGCTGAGAGGAGGAAGATGAAGAGCTGAGGAAGATGAAGAGCTGAGAGGAGGAAGAGCTGAGAGGAGGAAGATGAAGAGCTGAGAGGAGGAAGAGCTGAGAGGAGGAAGATGAAGAGCTGAGGAAGATGAAGAGCTGAGAGGAGGAAGAGCTGAGAGGAGGAAGATGAAGAGCTGAGAGGAGGAAGATGAAGAGCTGAGGAAGATGAAGAGCTGTGAGGATGAAGAGCTGAGAGGAGGAAGATGAAGAGCTGAGAGGAGGAAGAGCTGAGAGGAGGAAGATGAAGAGCTGAGAGGAGGAAGATGAAGAGCTGAGAGGAGGAAGATGAAGAGCTCAGAGGAGGAAGAGCTGAGAGGAGGAAGAGCTGAGAGGAGGAAGATGAAGAGCTGAGAGGAGGAAGATGAAGAGCTGAGGAACATGAAGAGCTGAGAGGAGGAAGAGCTGAGAGGAGGAAGATGAAGAGCTGAGAGGAGGAAGAGCTGAGAGGAGGAAGATGAAGAGCTGAGAGGAGGAAGATGAAGAGCTCAGAGGAGGAAGAGCTGAGAGGAGGAAGAGCTGAGAGGAGGAAGATGAAGAGCTGAGGAAGATGAAGAGCTGAGAGGAGGAAGAGCTGAGAGGAGGAAGATGAAGAGCTGAGAGGAGGAAGATGAAGAGCTGAGAGGAGGAAGATGAAGAGCTCAGAGGAGGAAGAGCTGAGAGGAGGAAGAGCTGAGAGGAGGAAGATGAAGAGCTGAGGAAGATAAAGAGCTGAGAGGAGGAAGATGAAGAGCTGAGGAAGATGAAGAGCTGAGAGGAGGAAGAGCTGAGAGGAGGAAGATGAAGAGCTGAGAGGAGGAAGAGCTGAGAGGAGGAAGATGAAGAGCTGAGGAAGATGAAGAGCTGAGAGGAGGAAGAGCTGAGTGGAGGAAGATGAAGAGCTGAGAGGAGGAAGATGAAGAGCTGAGGAAGATGAAGAGCTGAGAGGAGGAAGAGCTGAGAGGAGGAAGATGAAGAGCTGAGAGGAGGAAGAGCTGAGAGGAGGAAGATGAAGAGCTGAGAGGAGGAAGATGAAGAGCTGAGAGGAGGAAGATGAAGAGCTCAGAGGAGGAAGAGCTGAGAGGAGGATGAGCTGAGAGGAGGAAGATGAAGAGCTGAGGAAGATGAAGAGCTGAGAGGAGGAAGAGCTGAGAGGAGGAAGATGAAGAGCTGAGAGGAGTAAGAGCTGAGAGGAGGAAGATGAAGAGCTGAGAGGAGGAAGAGCTGAGAGGAGGAAGATGAAGAGCTGAGGAAGATGAAGAGCTGAGAGGAGGAAGAGCTGAGAGGAGGAAGATGAAGAGCTGAGAGGAGGAAGATGAAGAGCTGAGGAAGATGAAGAGCTGAGAGGAGGAAGATGAAGAGCTGAGAGGAGGAAGATGAAGAGCTCAGAGGAGGAAGAGCTGAGAGGAGGAAGAGCTGAGAGGAGGAAGATGAAGAGCTGAGGAAGATAAAGAGCTGAGAGGAGGAAGATGAAGAGCTGAGGAAGATGAAGAGCTGAGAGGAGGAAGAGCTGAGAGGAGGAAGATGAAGAGCTGAGAGGAGGAAGAGCTGAGAGGAGGAAGATGAAGAGCTGAGGAAGATGAAGAGCTGAGAGGAGGAAGAGCTGAGTGGAGGAAGATGAAGAGCTGAGAGGAGGAAGATGAAGAGCTGAGGAAGATGAAGAGCTGAGAGGAGGAAGAGCTGAGAGGAGGAAGATGAAGAGCTGAGAGGAGGAAGATGAAGAGCTGAGAGGAGGAAGATGAAGAGCTCAGAGGAGGAAGAGCTGAGAGGAGGATGAGCTGAGAGGAGGAAGATGAAGAGCTGAGGAAGATGAAGAGCTGAGAGGAGGAAGAGCTGAGAGGAGGAAGATGAAGAGCTGAGAGGAGGAAGAGCTGAGAGGAGGAAGATGAAGAGCTGAGAGGAGGAAGAGCTGAGAGGAGGAAGATGAAGAGCTGAGGAAGATGAAGAGCTGAGAGGAGGAAGAGCTGAGAGGAGGAAGATGAAGAGCTGAGAGGAGGAAGATGAAGAGCTGAGGAAGATGAAGAGCTGAGAGGAGGAAGAGCTGAGAGTAGGAAGATGAAGAGCTGAGAGGAGGAAGAGCTGAGAGGAGGAAGATGAAGAGCTGAGAGGAGGAAGATGAAGAGCTGAGAGGAGGAAGATGAAGAGCTCAGAGGAGGAAGAGCTGAGAGGAGGATGAGCTGAGAGGAGGAAGATGAAGAGCTGAGGAAGATGAAGAGCTGAGAGGAGGAAGAGCTGAGAGTAGGAAGATGAAGAGCTGAGAGGAGGAAGAGCTGAGAGAAGGAAGATGAAGAGCTGAGAGGAGGAAGAGCTGAGAGGAGGAAGATGAAGAGCTGAGGAAGATAAAGAGCTGAGAGGAGGAAGATGAAGAGCTGAGAGGAGGAAGATGAAGAGCTGAGAGGAGGAAGAAAAAGTACACAAACATATAAACAACCATGAAAGAAAAAAACAAGAATCTTCAGCGTCTCTGAAGTTTTAACTTAAAGGAACATTTTTGGTGCTTTTCACACTCGTACAAAAACTCCTGAAAACTCCTGAAATGTTCAGGTTGAGCTGCATGTGTGGACGCAAACAGACATTTGTTTTTTCTGACAGCCTCCTTGTAATTTTTGCTGCATGTGAGGCGGGGGTGAGATGATGTGTGATATTCATCTCCAGCGAGTGGAAGGGGGATGAAGGTGTTTATTCCCCGACGCAGGCGCATGACCATAGACAAGCAAGCAATCTGTGAGATGTCTGTGCACGTAAAGAAACTGCTTCATTACGTTATCGTCCGCCTTTTCCCGCTTTGAGGTGCATGTGTGAACGAACAACTCAGGAAGCTTTCAGGGGCAGCCTGCCTGAAATTGTCAGAACATTTGCATGTGTGTAAACGGTTGATGTTTTACTACCTCTCTCACATTAAGAGCTCGAGCTGTTCATTGTTATAATAAAGTCAAAGTTACTTCATAGTTTGAGATCTGGGAAGAAAGATGTTTTAGTTTTATTTGGGTTGTTTGTTAATGTGACCTTACTTTCTTCATCATCTGTTTACAGTTCAATCACAGGATGAAGCACAGAGCAATGAATCTAACGGGATGCCGCTGCAGCACCTTTGATGACCGTAACGGGTTAAGACAACATCAGGAAATATTTGATGTACATTACCTGGTTTAAAGTTTTAATAAATGGTGTTTTGGATTGATATGAAAATGACTTGGTTCATGTGTCTCTCTCTGCCCTCTGGCCTAACGTGATCTTCTATCACTGTGGTGAACATTTTGCAAGGGAGCACCAAAAAGTATCTTGTTCACATGCAGGGGTGTGTCCAGAGGGGCGGCATGGGCCCCCCTTTGACATCTGATCTGCCAACCCAGAATCCAAATCTATGATTGGCTGTTAGTCTAATCAGAGGCGGGACTTCAGATGAAATCAAAAACTCTGACTGTTTTCAACAGGTTGCTGATAGTTCATTTTGTTTTTCTGCTTTCAGTTGTAAATGAATATTTTTCCCTTCACATAAGAATTTCCGAGGAAAAATTAATTATTATAAATTAAGTCGAGTCCCTAAAGCATCCAGCTTAGATATGTTGCCAAATTGTGTTACTTGCAAGGACATTAGTGGGGTTTGCCTCCTCAAACTCCATGCCACCCCCACCGGGTCAAATAATCTGGACACGCCCCTGTTCACACGCAAAACCTTCTCGTGCTTAAGGGATAGTTTCTTGTGCGCACGAGATAATTAACCGTGAGCACAAGATACTTTGATATCAATATTTGCCCTCATCAGTCTGAGCACTGTTGTCTCCAACACTCCACCAAAATAAACACAAATCACACCCACTATCTGTCCTGTTCACACCTTGCATCCCTCCTGGATGATGTGACAACAAAAGGACAGCACTTACAGTAAGAGCAGGAGTTTACACTTGGCATTACCAACACAATCTCCATGTAGTACTTGAGTTTAGAGTTCACTTCCCTGCCTCACTTCCACATGAGCGCCTGTGTGACAAACTATTTTGTAATTTGTGCCTTTATTTTGTATGAATACTCAAAAATGTTTTTGTGAAAGAAGTGATTTTTGAGGATGTCCCTAAATTTGCCACAAGGGGGCCCTCTGTGCACGAGATATGCCTACACTTCTGCAGGCTTGTGATGAAAAGATGCAGACCAGGCAATGTTTGAATTGTTGCAATGCTTTAATTATCTGTATCTGCCCTGTCTCTCCACGTAAAGCATGCAAGACTGATAAACTATGGAAGAAACTGAGGTCTGGCTCTGCAGGGTGACTCTCTCCATAATTGGAGAACAGGCGCCCCCGTGTGGATCATATAGGAATGCCCCTGTTTAAAGGCCCAATATTATCAGAGACCAACGGCTGTGAAAGTTATGAGTATGTCAAAGACACAAGAAACAGTTTGGAGTCTTAAACTACAAAGCTAATGAAATCACCTCTCTGAAATTGAAATACTGAAGGAGAAAGGTTATAAATAAAAAAAAGGAGTTAAGTGTTCAGATATTTTCTAGAAACTAACAGCTATGAAAGTTATGAGAGTATGTCAAAGGCATGTATACTGTCAGGTTGAGTAATTCTAGGACACAGAAACATGAGATGGTTATAGTTACTTATTGAATGACACAAACAGGGAAACAGCAACACACCACACAGAAACAATGAAGAAGAGGCACAGCTGAGATCATGACAAAGAAGCAGTTTGGAGTGAATATATAGGCCTACATTTATGAGAGAGCTACTCAATTCCTTTTTCAATGTGCACTTTGTGTTAAATGTAACAGTGTTGTTCCTTCTTCTTTATTTGTTTACTTGTTTCACTTTTATTTGTTAGTTTGTTAACACTTGTTGGACTGACAGTAACTGAGCCACATTAAGATAAAGAAAAATAAACTAGAAAACGTTTAGTCAAAGCTGCCGGTCCTGCTGGTCCTCCTCTCGTCCGGGTGAAACTGAGTAACCATGGCAACAGAAATGCATCACTGCTGATCCGTGGAAACAGACAGTTTCAGTTCTCAAGATACACATGTGAAAGTCTTACTGTGCTGAGCATGACTGAGTAACAAGAAGCTGCAGCAGTTTTTCTAAGAACACATTCAAAGATACGGATCACGATACTTATTTTTACAAGTCTGGCAATAAAAAAGCAAAACATCATGTTTTCTTTTTTCATAATTCTTTTTAATTTTGAGGTTATCACTAATAAAACAATGCACATATTTTCTTTATAAAAAGTGACACTGACAACATCTTACAAGACAGTTTTTTTAAAAGGTTTTTTTATTGATAACCTCGTGTTTTTTAATATTATGTTTATCTTTTATCATACTGCATTGATCATTACATGTATTGTTATGTATTGTTATAAACTCTAATATTTAAAATCATCCACTGAAGAGAAAATTCCTCATCAAGCTTGACAAACTCTTTTACTTTTAAATTCATATTTTTTGTATAGTTTGCTTGAGGTAGATTTACATATTTCGCTTCAGTTGACTGACTTTGTGTGTTTGCATATCTGTCCTCCCTCTCTGCTCTCGGACGTTAAGAGGCCGGTGTCGATCAGCGGCTGTTTGAGGCCTTTCAGAGACGCTGACATACGATGATGATGATGATGTCATTGATTCTACACCTGGTCACCTTTGGGCTCCTTGTTCAGGGTGAGGCCAGGTTCACTACAATAATCACTGTTATGGAGAAAAACTTAAAGAAGCAGCATTTACCTTTTTTCCACTGTTTCTCTGAAGTTAAGAAAGCAAAGATTCTGTTTGGATGTTGTTCATCTTTCTCCATCTGTTTCAATAACCTTCTCCTTTTTTTTCATGTTTCTTCAGGTTCATCAGGAGACATCCTCCTGACTCAGACTCCTGGATCTCAGTCTGTTGTTCTAGGACAGACTGTCTCTATCAGATGTAAAACCAGCACAAGTGTTGGTGCTGACCTCAACTGGTATCTTCAGAAACCTGGAGAAGCTCCTAAACTCCTGATTTATTATTCTACAAACCGTCAGTCTGGAGTTTCTACTCGTTTTAGTGGAAGTGGATCTGGAACTGACTTCACTCTGACTGTTAGTGGAGTCCAGACTGAAGATTCAGGAGATTATTATTGTCAGCAGGGTTACAGCTCCCCGTTCACACAGTGATACAACGTCATACAAAAACCTCCGTCAACTGAAGAGGAACTGATCTGACTGAACAGCTGCAGAGAAACTAAAACAAAGTTCCATGAAACACAACATAGTTTAAAATCAATTAATTTAAACTATAAACTCTAAATATTCTGCACATTAAGAAGATCATCTATTTTAATTCTTTCAATAAATACACAAGGGTGTTTGATGTTACAAGACCCGAAACCCCCCATGAACCCAGAAAACATCACTGATGATGAGTTCTAGCCCATCTGTAGGATGTATCTTTTATCTATCTTTACACACACACGTACATTTTATCCTAATAAAACATATTTTGTAGTTTAGTTTCTATGATATCACGCTTTATTTAACAGATTTTCAATATTTCTTTGAGCTAAAACACATTCATTTAGATGTTTTCCTCTCTTTTCTATTGATAAACATAAACCATGAGACATGTTAAAGTCCTGGTCATTAACATTTTCAGTAAAAAAGCTGATTTGATGATTTTCATTCAGTTGTTTCAGTCATTAAGGCGTCCATATCGATTGTTAGAAAAACCTTGTGAATAGAACATTATTTAGCAGCTGTCTTTGAGGTTGTCAAAGTGTGATTTATGTGGATCAAATATAAAAATCTGTATTTTAACATTAGGTTTAATATTCATACAGAAACTTACTTCCAACATCCAGTCTGGTTCCTCCACCAAAAGTCCACCACAGTGGTACAAAGTCATTGAGCGGCCGTACAAAAACCTCTCACTGTAGAGACACACGGCTCTCTGACTTTAACACACTGAACTCAAACTACCACAACTCCACATGTCACCTTACCATGAGAGTGAAAATCATCTATTTCCCAACAAATAAAAACTCTGGCTTCAAACATTTTACCTTCATTTAAATTCAGTCTGTGTTTCTGTTTTAAACTGAAATCCTTTAAAGTCAAATGTTGTCTTTATTCTTTCTAAAACAAACGATTTAAAAGTTAAAGGTCAGTATTTTCTTTTCCTCCAGGCTTGAATATGAAGACAAAAGACACCAGAATAACTTACTGATTGAATGAAAAGCTGAATATGTGACTTACTTCCAATATCCAGTCTGGTTCCTCCACCGAACGTGTACCACAGTGATACAAACTGATGGAGTCGTCGTACAAAAACCTCTCGCTGTAGAGACACACGGCTCTCTGACTCTGACACAAACACAGACACCTCAATGAGTCTCTGCCTGCAAGACCTCTGAGACCAAATGAAAACAGAATCTAAAAAGATTATAACAGATTAAAGAATGTCTTTCTTTGAGATATTTAAATCTTTGAATTATTTTTAAATCATTTTCTCAAGAATATTATTAATTACAACTCCTGATTTATATCAGGATAAATGTTTCTAGAAGCATGAACATGAAATCATATTAAAGTTGTTTTGAAAGTTTTCTAATGAATTGTATAATGAATTGATTGATTGATAAACAGAGTAATGAGAGTGATCCCTGTTGGAGTCAGTCAGAACATTTCCATAGAGAGCCACTTTGCATCAGCAGCACCATGCTCCAGTGCTCTGGGAGACTTTATAGTCCTGACAGTTGAACACTGGATGACTGACAGCTGTCCTTCATCACAACAGAAATCCTCGTCCTCATCATCAAAAACATGACTTTGATGTGCGTCCTCATCTGGACTCTCCTCCTCTGCTGCTGCTTCACAGGTAAAGTCCAGAGAATCAAACTCCTCTCTTCTATGAACATCCGTCCCTCTGAAATGAAGCCCACTAAACCCTGATGCTGCTTTCTGTTTTTGTCTCTGTATCCTCAGAGTCCAGAGGACAGGTCACAGTGACTCAGCCTGCAGCAGTGAGCTCTGCTCTGGGAGCCTCCGTCTCCATCTCATGTAGGACCAGTCAGGATGTTTATTATAGCAGCTACCACTACTTAGCCTGGTACCAACAGAAAGATGGAGGAACTCCTAAACTGCTTATATACCGTGCTAGCACTCGAGCATCAGGGATTCCAGATCGTTTTTCAGGCAGTGGATCAAACTCTGCCTTCACTCTGACCATCAGTGGAGTCCAGACTGAAGATGCAGCAGTTTACTACTGTCAGAGTTTTCACTACATCAACAGTCAGGCTGTGTTCACACAGTGAAAAAGCATCGTACAAAAACCTCCCTCAGTCAGACTGAACAGAAACTGAACTGACTGCTGCAGCTGGAAGTTTCTGCAGAGACTGACACACTTCACTGAAGCAGCTCAGACATGATAAAGACCTTAAAAATCAATCAGCCCTCATATTTGTTTTGGATTATAAACCTCATTGTAAACGCACTTAAACAATACAGTCTTTGCAAGCAGAGGATTATGGGTAATAAGATTTTTTTTTTAAATCTAACATTTTTTTATTTGTGATAAAGTGGACAAAAAAACAAACCTACAAATATTTGCACATAGAAATAACAGCAAAAACAAAAACCAATAACCAAACTAACAAGAAAACAGAAACAAGTCAAAACAGTGAAACATTAGAAAAGACACAACACAACAATCACACAGGCCATAGATTGAAATGAGATATGGTGACTTCTGAACTTTTCTATGTTGATGGAGGGTAATAGAAAGCTATGAGATTTTTAGATCTGGTGTGAGTTGCAGTTCATTCATCAAGGTCAGAAGTCAGGTGGGAAGTAAAGAGAAAACAATCTAAGAATAAATCTAAAATATATATATATGTATGAAGAAAAATGATAAAACAATCAAATTAAAGGTATAGTGTTAATGTGACCATCATAGAAACAAAGAGGAAAATATCTATATCCATACATACATGCACATAGGTATACACACATACATATACATTCATACACACTCATGCAACATTTGAGAAGAACTGAAAAGAGGGATCTCACAGGGACATCGGGGGGTCAGGCAAGAGGCCCCCTCCACCCGACCCACGGCCCCCAACAGCAGCTGACAGCCCCAGCAGGATACAGACTGGACGGGTTAGATTAGATTTTTTCACTTGATTGAGAAGGTTGTAGATTGTTGTTGGTTGTATTCATTTTTAAATTGTTGATATCAGAGGAACTGGTCCCTCCCAACCCGTATTTCTGGATGAATGTACTGAATGATATAAATTGGTTGTTTTAAGGAGATGGGGGTGAGTGATTTCCTTTTGTTGCCATGATGGAAAGTGGATGGGGGTGTTGTGTAGCTGGAGGTCTGGATTGTGCCATACTGGGGTGTATCTACATGGTGCTAGTGATGACTTGGTGATATTATGGGTTTTCCACCAGGCTGCCAGAGGTGAGGAGATGGTGATGGTTTTGTGGTACACTGTAAAACCCGATAAGTTAATTGAACTCAAAAAAATAGTTGAAACTGATTACATCGAAAATCTTAAGTTCTAACAACTCAATCTTTTAAGTTATAATAAACATAATTACATAAAGTACTATTAACTTAGCGTAATCAAGTGACACTTACTTCATTTTGTATGTTAATGTTACACTAATTATTAAGTATTATTTACATGTTTTTTTTATTCTGAAAGAACAAATACAAATTAAGTACTGCAAACTCAAATACTTTGTGAAGCGTTACCATGAATTATTTATGATGATTATATGGATGAAAGATGGCTGTCCATGCTGGGGGAGGCTGAGATTTAACGCTCCACAAACATTTGTGAATTAGAACTGTTTTGAATGAATTTTTTTTTTTTGAATGAACTTTTGTACAAAAACAAACTCGTCAAAATATATTTTTCTCAGTCAGGAAAAGAAGAAAATGTTGACACGACAAAGTCAGAAAGAAAGACAGAAGCAGGCAGAACTCTGTGCAATCAATCCACAGGAGAAAACTCCACCTGTTGCAGGTATGGAAGGCATTTCAGGTCTTTCTGAGATTTTAAAAGAAATCAGGGAGCTTTGGAGCATTAAAGAAGGAAATAAATGAATTAAGAGAACACACCTGACAACTAAAAGCGAGAATGGACGCAGCCGAATTAAGAATCGCGGAAAACGAGGATCGTGAAATTGCCGTGACACAAGTGCTCATCCACAGTCTGCGCCTGCAGAAAAAGTTGGAAGTAAAATGTGAGGGAACTGAAGGCCGTGCTCGGAGAAAAAATCTAAGAATTAATTCAGTGCCTGAGAAATGCGAGGGAAATAACATGATTGCATTTGTGGAAACCATAATACAGGAGAAACTGGATATTAACGAGGCCATCAAGCTAGAGAGGGCACACCGAGCCGGACCATATACCGGACATAACCAACGTCCTAGGTCAATAATAGTCCGTTTTCAAAACTTTAACGATAGGCAAAGGGTGCTTCAAGCTGCCTGGGCAAAGAAGGATATTTGGATGAATGACCACAGGATTTGTTTTGATGAAGACTTCACTGCTCAGGTGTTCGAGGAACGAGCAAAATACAAACAAGTGAGAAAACAACTTCAGGAAAGAAAGATCAAGTCTCGTATACTCTTTCCAGCCAGACTGAAAGTATTTGACAGGGACGGGAAATTCAAGGTGTTTGACAATCCTGCAGTCGCGGCAGAGGGTTTACGTGAGTTCGGCATCAACATGGAGATTCCAGCTGGGGAGCTGGACTTGGAGTCAACACTACAGGCAGCAGGCTGGGAGACAGCTTGCTCCAAGAGCAAGAGAAAACCAGCGAGTGAGCTGATGCGTGGTATAAAGACGATACTGGACTCTATGGATCGGCATGCAGGAGAAAAAGATTAAAAAGGTATGCGCAGATCATAAAAGCAGCGACAAATGTGTTTCCTTTTGGGTACATACATCTTTCTAAAACGAACAAATGACTGAAACAATAGGAAGCCAAGTCCTTTCCAGATCTGAAAGTATAAAATGTATGATTTTGAATCGGATTTCGACCCAGAGAGTCATGTGTTTAATCACATTAATGACACGTGTAAATATTATACTGATAATGATTTCAAAGACAATGTTGAATTAGACAATAGATTTTCGTTAATACATTTCAATTGTAGAAGTCTTTATGCGAGCTTCACCAAGATCAATGGATATCTGAGTTCACTTCAAGGTAAATTTAAGTTGATAGCCTTATCTGAGAAGTGGTTAAATCAAGAGAAAGGTGTTGATTTTCATATTGAGGGTTATAAGTTACATTATATGAACAGAAGCAATGAGAGGGGAGGGGGTGTGGCCCTGTTTGTAGACAGTGACCTGAAATGCAAACCAGTTAAATCCATGACGACAGCAATTGATGATTTAATGGAGTGTATAACTGTGGAAATTTAAATGGAAAATAACAGAAATATTGTAAGTTGTGTGTACAGAACACCAACTTCAAATATAGACATTCTAGATAAACTGGAAGAATTAATGGATATGTTAAATGAAAGAAGAACATGTATTATTTGTGGGGATTTTAATATAGATCTCCTAATTACATCTAAACACAAAGCCACATCAGATTTCCTTGATGCATTATACAGCAGAGGGCTATACCCACTGATTACCAAGCCCAGTAGGATAACATCTTCAGGTGCAACATTAATTGATAATATTTTTATAAATGTTGTGCAAAATAATGCCAGAAGTGGCCTATTAATTAATGACATAAGTGACCATTTACCAGTGTTTTCAATAAATGACTGTCAAATAAAGAGCAAGAAGAATGAAGTTCGTAACAGATATGCAAGGGTAAGAACTGATGAAGCAATACATAGACTTCAAAATGATCTTTTCAAAGAACAGTGGGAAGGTGTTTATGTAGAAGAGATAAATGATTCCTATAATTCCTTTTTGAATGGATACTTGTCCCTTTACAATAAACATTGTCCCATTATTCAATATAAACAAAAAGTTAGTTATATTAAAAAGCCATGGATTACAAAGGGCTTGCAAATTGCATGCAAAAAGAAAAACAAATTTTACAGGGACTTTATTAAATTCCAAACAAAGGATGCAGAAAGGCAATATAAGGTTTATAAAAATAAGTTGACTTTTATAATTAGACAAGCCAAAAAAGATTATTATAATAAAGTGTTACAGGAAAACAAAAATGACATCAAAAGTACATGGAAAATTATGAACAAGGTAATAGGAAATAATCCTGTGTCCACAAGTACACCGAGCTATTTTAAGAACGACAATAATGAGATGTTTGAGAACATGAATGAAGTGGTTAATGAATTTAATTCTTTTTTTGTAGATGTTGGACCTAATCTCGCAAAGTCTATTAAAAAACAAAATGATTGTCAAACGGCAGGTGGCTGGAATAGAGATGGTCAAATATTGCAGTCTATGTTTCTTGAAGAAGTGAATGAGAGTGAGATAAGATCTATTGTGGCAAAATCTAAAAATAAGACATCAACTGACAGTGACGGGATTGATATGATTATTGTGAAAATGACAATCGATTGTATAATTCAACCTCTTAGCCATATTTTCAATCTTTCTTTTCGTACAGGTATTTTTCCAGATAGAATGAAAATTCCACTTTTTAAAACAGGATACAAACACAGCTTTACTAATTACAGACCAGTGTCCGTATTATCACAATTTTCAAAGGTACTTGAGAAATTGTTTGCAGAAAAATTAGATAATTTTATTGAAAAAAATAATTTGTTAAGTGAGAGTCAGTTTGGATTCCGGAAGAACCGGTCTACAGCTTTAGCATTAATGAAAATAACAGAAGAAATTTCTACAGCAATAGACAGTAAAAAATATACAATTGGTGTATTCATTGATCTGAAAAAAGCGTTTGATACAATAGATCACAAAATATTAATTTCTAAATTATATATGTATGGTGTGAGAGGAGTTGTTCTGAACTGGTTAAGTAGCTATTTAATTAACAGACAGCAATATGTACTATTTTCTGGTAGTACATCTGAGTATTTGAATATTGAATGTGGAGTCCCACAAGGCTCGGTTTTGGGGCCTAAACTCTTTAATTTGTATATTAATAATAATAATAATACATTTTATTTAAAGGCGCCTTTCAAAACTCTCAAGGTCACCTTACAAAGCAGAGATAAAAAAACAACAAGGTAACAACACAACGATAAAATTAACATTAAAAAACACAAATGTACAGGATGTAAAGGAGTTATGAGAACGGGTGGAGAATGATCAGACTGAATATGCCAGTTTAAAAAGATGTGTTTTGAGATGAGATTTGAAAATGGAGAGAGTGTCGATATTACGGATTTGTGGTGGGAGGGAGTTCCAGAGGTGGGGGGCAGAGCGGCTGAAGGCCCTGGACCCCCTGGTGGACAGGCGGGCGGGTGGTGCAGTGAGTTGAATGGAAGAAGAAGACCTGAGAGTGTGGGTAGGTATGTTGATGTGCAGGAGTTCAGAGATGTAAAGCGGAGCGAGGTTGTGGATGACCTTGAAGGTGAGAAGCAGAATTTTGAAGGTGATGCGATGTTTAACCGGGAGCCAATGAAGCTGCTGTAGGACAGGGGTGATGTGATTGACAGAGGGCGTTCTGGTGATGATGCGAGCGGCAGAATTCTGGACCAGTTGAAGTTTGTGGATGGACTTAAGAGGGAGACCAAAGAGAAGGGAGTTGCAGTAGTCAATGCGGGATGTAACCAGGGTGTTGACGAGGATGGCAGTACTGCTGAGAGTGAGGGACGGGCGGAGGCGATTAATGTTACGATGATGGAAATAAGCAGACCGGGTGACATTATTGATGTGAGCTTGGAATGATAGTGTGCTGTCAAGGATGACACCCAGACTCTTAACCTGAGGGGAAGGGGAAACTGAGGAGTGGTCAATAGCCAGAGAAAAACTGTCAAGTTTGGAGATTGTTGATTTGGTGCCGATGAGGAGAAGCTCGGTTTTGTCACTGTTTAATTTGAGGAAGTTGAAGGTGAACCAGGATTTAATTTCTTGCAGGCAATCAGTCAGGGAAGTGGGCGGGAGGGAGGAGATGGGTTTGGTGGACAGATAGAGCTGGGTGTCATCCGCATAGCAATGGAACTGGATGTTATACTTACGGAAGATATGGCCAAGAGGAAGGAGATAGATGATGAACAGAAGGGGGCCCAGGACAGAACCCTGAGGAACACCGGTGGTGACTGGAAATGGTTGGGATTTGAAGGTTCCGAGTTGAGTGAACTGAGCACGACCAGAGAGATAGGATGAAAACCAGTGCAAGGGTGTGTCAGTGATTCCAATGGAGGCAAGTCTGTCAAGGAGTGTGTGATGGGAGATGGTGTTGAAGGCTGCACTTAGATCAAGGAGGATGAGGATGGTTAGAAGTCCGGAATCAGCTGCCATGAGGAGGTCGTTGGTGATTTTTACCAATGCTGTCTCTGTGCTATGGAGGGGGCGGAAACCAGACTGGAACTGTTCATAGAGGTTATTGTCAGACAAATGAGTGTGAACCTGAGATGCAACTGTTTTTTCAAGAATTTTGGATAGGAAGGGTAGATTAGAGATAGGACGGAAGTTATTGATGTCATTTGGGTCTGCAGCAGGTTTCTTAAGTATAGGGGTTATTGAAGCTGACTTGAAAGAAATGGGAACAAGACCAGAGGTGAGGGAGGAATGTATGATGACCATTATTAGGGAAGACAGAGGGGGTAGGCAAGCTTTTACTAGGACAGTAGGGAGAGGGTCTAATGGACAGGTAGATGGTTTTGATTTCTGAATGAGGTCAGATATTTCAGCAACAGAAGGAAGTTTGAAACTTGAAAGTGAGTGAGAGAGAGGAGGTAAGAAGACTGGGAGAGATGAGATGTTAGGAGTCAGTTGCTGGTAAATCTTGTCTACTTTAGCAGTGAAAAATGACATTAAAGAGTTACAATAGGCGGTGGAAAACAGATGAGAAGCAAGAGAGTCCGGTGGTTGTAGTATGTTGTTGATGATGGAGAATAGTGTCCTTGTATTCCCTTCACCTGAGCTGATGATACCTGCGTAGTGAGTTGATTTAGCTGTAGAGAGACTGTCCTTGTAGTGGAGAATGTGGTTATTGTCCAGTTTTCTTGTAGAGACGTTCCAGGCGACGGCCTTTTGTTTTGAGTAGGCGAAGTTCAGGTGTAAACCATGGAGCAGAGTGGGTGAATGAAACAGTCCGGGTTTTTAAAGGAGCCAGGGTATTTAAGAGGCTATGAAGACCATCATTGTAATGAGAAACCAGTTCATCGGGGGTGGATAAACAGTTTATGCTGGGGAGGCTGTCAATGCCACTGGAGAGAGCAGTTAAGTTAACGTCCTTGATGTTGCGATATGAAATGACACTTGGCAGACATTTTTTGGATAGTGTAAGTTTGACATTGAAAGATATTAACATGTGATCAGAAATGGGAAGGACATCTGCAGTGCAGTCAAGAGGAGTGACAGCAGAGCAGCAGATTAAGTCCAAGATATGTCCTTTGGAGTGTGTAGGAAAATCAATATGTTGCTGCAATCCAAAGCTGTCAAGGCAGGATGTAAAGTCCTTCGTCAAGGCATTGTTAGTTTTATCCATATGTATATTAAAATCTCCCAGCAATATTATGTTAGGGCAGAGTGAGCACAGATGAGTTAAAAATGAAGCAAATTCATTCAAGAAATCAGTATTGGGCTTTGGTGGACGATAGACAGTGGCCACTATGGTAGGTGTAGGCCCATTCAGTTGTAAGGCAATAGATTCAAAAGACAACTGAACAGGGACAGAAACAGGCGACACTTTCCAATTCTCGCGGTAAACTATGGTGAGACCTCCCCCTCTGCCAGAGGCACGGGGTTGACAGATGTAAACAAACCCAGGAGGAGTACTTTCATTCAGCTGTGAAAAGTCATTAGGTTGTTGCCATGTTTCGGTTAAACACAAAAAAATCAATCTTACGGTCAACCAGGAGCTCCTGGAGGAGAGGACCTTTGCTGGTCAGAGAGCAGGTGTTGAATAATCCGAAGGTGACATCGTTGTGGTCGTGTTTGACCCAGACGTTAGCCGACCTGGCAAGGCTGGCTAGGACAGTGTGGTCAACTTTCCAGCTGGAGTTTCTTCGGGGTTGGCGAGATGAGGACCAGATGGATTGTATTTGTATGGAGTCGTCAATTTGAAAGCCCCGTCGGGAACCACGGTGGATATATTTCCGACGGGCATGACGAGCGATGTCCAGGTAGAGATGCAAAGCCGGTGGAGGATCGGACAGGTGGAAGCGTAGTTGCAGGAGCTCAGCGGCTGTGTAATGGAGTACCGCTGCCGTTGGGTTGAAGACCAAGGACAGGGCAGTCCAGACGAGCACGGACCATACAAACATTTGACATATGTGAAGTTTCTAAGTTACTGCAGTTTGTTTTATTTGCTGACGATACAATTTTGTTTTGCTCAGGACATGACTTAAAAACTCTAACAGGAAGTATTGAAAATGAAATGGTCAAATTAAAAGCATGGTTTGGCGAAAATAAGTTATCCTTAAATTTGAATAAAACTAAGTTTATGATTATTGCAAACCAAAAAAAGGATGAAAACGTTTTGTTGTCTATAGATGGAGTTAATATTGAAAGAGTGTCTGAATTTCGTTTTTTGGGTGTGATCATGGATGATAAGTTAACGTGGAAATCACATATAGCTCATGTTAAAAAAAAAGTGTCCAAGAATATCTTTGTTTTAAACAACGCAAAGTTTATGTTGGATTGTAAGGTATTGTGGATTTTGTATTGTTCACTTATTTTGCCTTATTTTAGTTATTGTGTTGAAGTGTGGGGTAACACTTACGTCACAAACATTAATCCGTTATTTATTTTACAGAAAAAAGCGGTAAGAATCATTCATAAAGTCCACTATAGAGAGCACACCAATGGGCTGCTTTTAAGATCAGGTTTATTGAAACTGAAAGATTTAGTTGAGTTACAGACACTTGTAGTTATGTTCAAAGCAAACAGTAAAGTATTACCAGAAAGTTTACAAAAGATGTTTGTTTTTAGCTCAGAAGGTGAAGAGTATAGAAGAAAATTTCATTTTAAGCATCAGTTTGCGAGGACAGCTTTAAAACAGAAGTGTATTTCTGTCATTGGAATTAAATTGTGGAATTATTTAAATAATGATTTGAAGGGCTGTGTTCAGATATTTCAGTTTAAGAAAATGTACAAGAACAAAGTTATCAGACGGTATGAAAGTGGCAGTTAGTGTGTTCTGTGTGTTTTCCTTCTACTTTCTGAGGAAGTGAAGACTGAATTGTCAGATTTGTTTTATGTTGGCATGATATTCATTCATTGATTGTAATTGGACAGACCATCCAGACATTTATTGTTTGCTTTTTGAGTAAGGGGCAGGCAAAACAAGAATTATTCTTCTCCCTGCTCCTTTCCGTACATGGGATAAAGTGTGAATTTTTTTTTTTTTTCTCTTTCTCCTTTTCTGTTGTGTGTTTTGACATGTACGGAATAAATAAATAAATAAATAAATAATAAAATGTATGTTTTCCTAAAGTAATTATTTACATTATATTAACATTAATTTAGTTTTGAAAACTTTCCTATAATTAAAAACTCTTACAACTCAAAACAACATTTTGAATTACTTAAAACATTTGTTGAAACTGATTACATAATTTTTTTAAAGTTGCTTTAACATAATATCCTGAAATACACAATTTCTTAATGAACATTAAACACATTTTAACACAGTTCTTTAAATGCAGATCACTTTATTAAATGACTTAAACATCAGCCAAACATTATAGTGATTATAAAAAACCTTCCAGCAGCTTATAGTGGGCTTTGGCAAACAGCCTATGATCATTTATGATCAGAACATTTACATTATCACAGTGCAAGATTCAACGCAGTAACAAACGTTTGCAAATATTGAAATTATTGCCTCAGTATAAGCAGCATGTCAAAACATTCAAATGACATATATCTGAGTAAACATTGTATCTCCAGACCTGTCCTCATGACACAACACAGGAGCAAAATAAACAAATATCAAACTTCAACCAGAGAAAGTCCAATTTTGTATCAGAAAGACACAGCAACAACTATTGTAAAATAGTTCAGAAACACAGTAACTTTTAAGAATAGTTGACAACTTAATACACAGATATACTAAAGAAATGCCAACTTCAGCAAAATGACAAAAGGTTTACCCTATAGTTCTGTACATCAACACTAGAAAAACCCAGGCATTTCCAACAGAAACCCATTACAACTTTGAGTTCAACAGGCATTTTTTCAAAACACATCTTTTTGAAGTAAAAACCCCGAACTTAGGGCCCTAACTTTTTTACTGCTCTTTGCAATGCCAAAATTACACAAGTCCATGTGCGCAAACAGAAATTCTTCAGTGAAGTATTACATTTGTTGTGTGTGAGTGTGTGTGTGTGTGTGTGTGTGTGTGTGTGTGTGTGTGTGTGTGTGTGTGTGTGTGTGTGTGTGTGTGTGTGTGTGTGTGTGTGTGTGTGTGTGTGTGTGTGTGAGATCATTCAGTTGACAAAAGGTCGTTTTTAAGGCTCAATACTCTCGGCTTCAACTTGCCATCCTCAAGGCCCATCAAGACTTTTTGGATGAAGTCAAATGTATTGGCCAAGTTTTTCGGGTAACTTAGATGTAGCCCATAAATAAGTGCAAAAAGCATGACAAATGCATCAGAAAATGTTGGGAAATCGACAACTGTGTTACCCTCAAGCACAACGGCAACCTTCTCGGGGCAGAATACCGCAGCATCTGTTGAAGTGGCACTGATCAGGAGGAGCCCAACTGGTATGTTGTCGATTTGCAGTTCATCTGACAGGGCCTGCTAAAGACAAGGACAGAGAAATGTTACAAATCAACTGCCTAAGCTTCAGTGTTTCCCATAGAATGACAAAGTACCAAAAGCTGTTTATGTTTCTTGATCAGCGGAAAAATATGGAAAGTACTCTACCCTATTGCTATTCAGGGATTTCTTAATTCACCACTTTAAATGTAGTAATTATCCCCTTTTTTGTTTTTTTGGCCTCAAAACAATCAAAGCTAAATGGTACTGAAAGACAATGACTCAACTGACAAGCTTTTTTAAACAATCACTGTATTGCATTTATTCTCACTATAGATGTTGATATTGTTTAGCATACTATTCCAGCTCTGCAGGTTTTAAATGGAATTTTAAAAACTGCAGCATGAATTGAGGTTTGACCAGTAAATGCAAAGTTTAATTACTAATTCCTCACAGGTAAGATTAAGCCTACTGTAGATGTTGCAGGACAATTATTACTATATTAATCTTTTTCACTTTTTAATATCATGGCAATCATACACCAAAATGACAGCATCTGAATAAAACAGATGAAATATATAACATGTTCAACAGATTCATTATAATTCTTAATAATATGCTGACTTACATCCCACAGCTTCAGAAATCCGGAGTCATCCTCATGCAGATATGTAGGGAGAGCACGGAGGACGGCAGCACGGAGGACATTGACGTCAACTTGTTCCTTAAGTATGAGAAAACACATCATCTTAATTTGAAATGCCAAACAGGGAAGGAACAGAATTTATCACAAGAAATAGCCCTGTATGATGTATTTGAATACGATTAGGTAATGCCTACCAAACTGTCAAATGACAATATCAAAAGCGGAACACTTGATGACATTTATTGTTTCTATTGTTGGTCGTGTTTTTTCCAAACAGTCTTTCACGATAGAAGACTCTCAGCTATCAACGATGGCATCATCATTTGGCCCTAATGTAATCTGAAGATAGGGAGTTCCAACAGGGTTCTATTATTATCATGCATGAAGAAGGATAATCAACTCACCTGGCGGTCATAAGTGTTGAAGAGCTGATCCAGGACTTCAGACACCTTCCCTGTGCGCGCAGCTTTCTTCCTGAACAAACTCTGAAGACGAGGGACATGTCTGTCTAACTCAGAATAGAAGTGGTTCTTCAGGTTGATGTTTGTGATTCTGTGAAACTCCAGGATCTCTCCAACAGGCAAGTCATCATTGATGACCTCTTTGCGTCGCAGGGAAAAGGTGGTCTGCATCAACTTTGCAATCAGAGGGAGGTTTTTGTCAGTCCTTATAACTTCATCTACAATCTGGAGTCTCTGTCGCTCAAGGCTTGAACCATCTTCTCCTTTTGGAAAGTTGGGGAGAAAATTCACTTCTGCCCTTTTTGGTCTCTTTATGTCAGTGTGGGGAGATTGTTTGTCAGGGTTGTTTCTGCTTCTCTTTCCAGAATTTACAGCTACCTCACTATATCCTGCCCGACTCAACTTAGTGCAGAAGTTACCCATCTTAAACTTCAGACTATTTTTCCAACCATACCATCCTGTCTGCGTTCCTGGTTCTTTAAGACAAGGATGGGTGGTGACAAGCGCTTCTGCAACCACTGAAATGTCTTTATCACTGGGATATGCTTTAAAGCTATGCATTTTGGATGCAAGGGTTTCAAGAATGTCATGCTTCTGTCCCCTTGATAACTTCAGGGTTTTCCCTGTTCTCTCATGATTCAAATTTCCCTCAACAAGTATGAGTTCTACTTCATAAGTAAAAGCTGGCACTGGACAAACATCCGGCCATCTCTGGGTCCTTTCTGGAGTCATTGCATGAGGCAATATTATTGTGTCATCAGATGCAATTGAACTGGCATCACTCTGAGATCTTACAAGTTTAAGTACTGCCTTCTGTGGAAGCTCTTCAATGTCTATAAGGGAACATAACTGCCCGTCAAAGTCTGGATCTTCATATGATAAGCAAAAATCAAAGTCTATCTTAAACTTTTCTTTTGTCATTTTTTCAAGCTCAGTCACAGATTCTGGACATGAAGCCAAAGTCATCTTCCTGACAATGTCCATGGAAGTATGTATGTGAAGATTACCTATTAAAACGAAGAGAGGGGAGAGAACGGATTAACTAATAGCATTCAACAATGCATACACAATAGGTATTTGTGTGAAACAGTTATAGACAGATATTATTCACCTAAAAGCTGGGGTTTGAAAAAAATTACAGTTGTAGCAGGTAAGTCTTTCTAGGCTTGTAATGTTAGTAAACGTAACTGGCATATCAAATTTTAGTTTACCTGTCTTACTTTGCTACACACTGTTCCATGAGGCCATATGGTTCTTCACTTCTGATAACATTTTACACCTGGATTTCTCTGATCAAAATAAATCTTTTTTGTGTCAGTATTAAGTGTCCATCTATGTTGTATGCAGACAAACTTACTGTGTCATTTAGTTCTGACAGCTCGATGACAGAGCAGGTGTCTGAGGATGTCAGCTCAAATCACCTCAAATGCTCTCTGTACCAGCTCTCGTAGTTTCTGCAAAGAAAAGAAACAGAGTTATTCACAAGCAGTGTTTGGTCAGTCTCCAGCCTGGCCTGCAGAAACATACATACCATTAGCATACTCTGTGCCATCAATGGACACCTGTGTTGTACTGTATATGTTTTGGCTGTCTGTCTTTGTTCTTATAAAGTCTTTTGCCACTTGAGGCAGTGTGGCAACGTGGACAGAGGTGACACTCGAAGATTGTGTGTGGGGTTTGAAAAATAATGGTGCACTTCAGTGATACGCCATCATGTGCTGATGCCTAGTGGCAAGAGTTCTCAAGACAGTCTTGAAATTGTGTGTGTCCTGTATCACTCTTTTAAAAAAGCGATGTTTTCCCTCGAACCTCATTGTCCAAAGGTGAACAAGAGGCCCAAAGCGCCTTGTCATTTCTGGGTAGTGCTCAACATAATGATGCTTGGGTCTGAGCTTAAAGTCTGGAAACACTGCTTGAAGTCCCTGTCGATGATCACTGATTTTAGTCTGCATGTACTGTAAAGACTCCTCTGTGAAAGATGGAGACAACACCAGCTGCACTATTTCTTTGAGGTCCAACAATATGGCCCATGTTTCATCTCCTTCAGGGACTTTACTTCCTACCAGTAGTGGTAATAACCTAAGCAAAGTGGAATTTTTG
Source organism: Labrus bergylta (assembly GCF_963930695.1). Taxonomy (NCBI): domain Eukaryota; kingdom Metazoa; phylum Chordata; class Actinopteri; order Labriformes; family Labridae; genus Labrus; species Labrus bergylta. The sequence continues at coordinate 32,388,931 of NC_089202.1, forward strand.
GCAGCAAAAGTCTTTGGAATTTGTTGCGGTTTATCAAGCCTATCAGTGTGCTGATCTGGAAATGTGTGAATTCTTGTGTTTAGATATTCAAGTGTGAAATACTTCAGGCAAATCATCTCACGGATGCACAAGGCCATCTCAACTGGCACGACACCCTCAAAGAGGTCGTGAAGAATATCAGGTGGAAAACCAGTGATGGGATGAAAATGCTGCAATGCCATGCTGAGAGCACACTGACCTTTAACACCTAAGTGATTTGCTTTGTCTTCTTCCACAACATTCTGCACATGAAGATCATGGGAGGCCCTTGTTCTCATGCTAAACTCCCCTTCAGAAACGTCAGTGCACTGTTTCTGGTCTGCAGTACAGCAACAAAATCAGGGACAGTTTCAGCTCCCCTGTTTCAGACAATAACTGATTTTCTTTGAAATATGTTCCATCTTCATGAGACATGTAAATTCCTGGTGGAGACGGTTTTGCCTCGTGAATTTTTTCAAGAAGATCAGTAGTTTTAAACATTGTTTGAATCATCTGAAGAATGGGAACATACACTGCTGTGTGTTCACTGGAATCAAAAGTGTATTGCACTGGCATTACCAAAGGATAGTTACTCCTCACAAATGTTTCCCTCCGCTTAGCAGTGGACAGTTCCGCACCTTCTGAAGTAGCATTGACAAAAACATTAGTTTTCATGATAGCCTCCTCTAGGTCATGAAGAAGGGCCCCACTGACAGACAGATCATGCTCTTGTAAACTATTGACAACAGCTTCTCTCACAACAGGTTTGGACAAAGTGAATATTTGTGCCAAATTTTCAATGATGTCCTGTGTAGCTGTCTCTGACACATGAAGAACACTGTTCATTTTCAAGAAGAAAGAAACCAAATTATTTTTGAAGTGCCCTTCCAAGTCATCAGTGTCATCTCTGGATCCAGAGGGCTCACACTCAGGAGTATCCAGCTCAGGAGAGTGTGGTAAAGGGCTATCCCTATCAGATTCATCCTGACTCTGCATTGGTTGACTTTCAGTTTCTGTACAGACAATCTCATTCTTATAATTTGAAACATCACTGTCTGGATGAGTCCTACTTTTGTGGGCATTAAAGGAGGAGTAGACATTAGTGCGGTCTTGACAGTTTTTGAAAGGACAGTCCACCATTTCATGGTGTTTTAAATGTGCCCTTAAATGACTGAGGAGACTCTTATCATTAAATGGTTGCTTGAATCCACAAAGGACATGTGAATGACAAACATCCCACCTCGTTTTCACTGGGTACAACTGTATTATTATGCAACCTTGTTAAATGAATTTTGAATGCATTTATTGACTGAAATGTGCAGATACAGTCATCAAAGAGACAAGGCAATGGGTTGATTGAGGATAAATTGCTGTGATGCAAACGACAGTGTTCAAGCAACTGTGCCCTTTTGTCACACACAGCAGGACAAAGTTTGCATTGCCAAGCCATTGTAAAACTAAACGGTGTCGAATCAGCAAGTTTGACATACAAAGCATAGAATGATGAAACAGTGAACAGGTTTTAGATAAACTTCCCTTATCTGCATCACATCGGATTTCTCTTTACAGTGATTGTGCACAAGAAATGTCTATTAAAAGTCTGTGCTTTGAATATACATACCTGATTGAAGACTCCGGATATCACCAAGTTGCTTGTATTTAAGCCTTAAGACAAAGAAAATAGAAAAATGAGCTAAACTGTACATTTTAGCAGAAATGTTTCTTTACAGTTAATTTACAGTTGAGGAGCAACAGAAACACCGCGCACAATGCGCTTATTTTCCACACCAGGCTTTATTTTTGATAGTTTACCTACCTATCAAAAATGTCTAACAAATGATAGCACTAAATAAACTACTACAAGACCTCTTTTAAAAACGTTAACGGTTGTCTGTACAGAAACATGCATGTGGAGGTCGAGAAACAAAAGCAGTCCAGTAACATTTCCAGACAAATTTTAAAGCAAGACTTAGTTTATACTTGAAAAGTTAAAGAAAGTTAAAGAAAGAAGTTAAGCCAGTTATATTTTTTCAAATGTTTTCACATTAAATAGTGCAAACTGCATTAATTAAATAGGCTAACTTTGCCACAAAAGTACAACAGAAAACACATATTCACTCTTCATACTAAATGCATGAAATAGCTGCGGACATGAGAACTATTTCATTAAATGAAGAAACGATATCAAAATGTGATAAAATAAGTTATTACTCACCAGATTAGCTCAAAGATAGCACCAATGCTACGGCAGTCAGCGCATTCAGCAGAGTAGAGACAGAAAACTCCTGCATGTCCGAACAAAAGTCCCTTCAAAAGTCTGCGATTTGCTCCACAAATAACAATATCTATTGTCTGTGTCCAAATTGTTCTCAACTTGTAAAGTTCACTCCGCTTAGCTGGCTCATTCTTAGCGACTCGATGCGAGAGCAAACATGGCGGTGAGAGCACGTACGCACGTGACCGTGACGTCATGCAGAGCAGATCAAACAATTTGAGAACAATTATGAAAAATAATCAAATTGGTTGAGCTCTGTTTACTTCAAACTAAAAACGCGTTCTAATAACTTAGAAAAATAGAGTTGAAATAACTATTTTGAATTTCCGAGTTCACACAACCCAATTTTTTTAACATGCTTTTACTGTTCGGTCTTACAGTGTAGTCCTGTTCCTTAATTGATTGTGGTAGGAAGGAAAAGGGTTGTTTTTTTGAAACAACGATTAACTTCAATTCATTTGTAGTTTGACTTTTATCCCCCAGTTACGGCTGCAACCTTCCTGGTGTTACAGTCTGAGTGAGTGTCACGCCAGCTGCACACAAGTTGATGATTTTTCAGTGAAATTCATTGTCCTGGTCTTGTCTCCTTCTTGTCCTGGTCTTGTCTCCTTCTTGTCCTGGTCTTGTCTCCTTCCTGTCCTAGTCTTGTCTCCTTCTTGTCCTGGTCTTGTCTCCTTCTTGTCCTGGTCTTGTCTCCTTCTTGTCCTGGTCTTGTCTCCTTCTTGTCCTGCCTTGGTCTTGATCTTATCTTGGTCTCTGAGCACTCTGGTCTCAGCTAGTCATGCTGGCTATCATGGGTTTTGTTCATTATTACCGACTATTGTAGAGAGAATAAAGCACAAAACAAGTTTACTGTCATTTGGGAATTTATATAAATATTTATATAAATGATGAAAAATGATATCGTTTGAAGTTCTGTGATCACTGATGACGCTCATCAAACATATTGAGGAGCTCAGTCTGAGTTTAAAAACAGTGTTTATGTCTCATCATGATGTGTTTTTACTCGTCCTTTGTAAAGTTATCATGGAGAAACTACATTTCTTAATGTAGTCACTGGCTCCATTATGATGAAGTATCTTAAGACAGTTTGTGATAAAAGAAAAGAAAAGTCATTTTAACAACTTTGAAAAAAAGACAAAAAGACAAAAAGTGTATTTCTCATTGATTTAATGAACAGATTATCAGGAAACAATACACACACATATGAAGCAACAAGCTAATATTTATTCTTTAGAAACATGAAATAAAGAGAGAGAGAAAGGTGCACAGTGAGAGCAGTATCACAGTAAAACCAGCAGCAGAGTCCCAGTGAGGCATTACTGGGAACACTGGTCTCTACTCAG